>NW_006768796.1:370083-464257 GCF_000204055.1 Melampsora larici-populina 98AG31 | reverse complement strand
AAAAGAAGGGGGTTTAAGGAGGCACGCAGCCTCAAGTTTGATTTGAAGTATTGATTGTTAAAGTGGAGTAGAATATGCCGTACTTCGTAAAAAGCACAAGAAATGTATTGAAGGAGACAAATGTCAGTGAGTATGTCAATGTTTTCATTGGAACTTGTAGTTCCAGCAGTCTGGTTTTGGCCAACTGAGACATTTCCATTTGCTATTGACAAAGGACCAGCTTTAATAGGTGAAGCGGTGAATGAGGTATGAGACATGTCGGAATGGTTGGGAAGACTTAGCTTTCAATTTTGCACCTCAAAGCAACAGGATGACCGCATGAAAAGCTTTTAGGCCAAGGTTTCCTTACCTGCCTTGCCATGAGCTTTGATCTGATCAGCTTTAGTTCTTCCAGACAAAGCAAATGGTTTTTTGGTTTTCCAGCTTCGATAGATTTTTACTGATAATATTCTAAAACCTAACAATAAGGATTCTTTGATTTTGAAAACGTATCTGGTGTTTCTTCTGTAAAGGTCTCCAAAATATTCACATTCTCATTTGCAAGACTTAAGAATGATGGACATTGTCGTTCATATGAATGTAATCTACTTTCTTCATCTTTTTGTTATGATTCAGGTAAAGCCATCCACGCTGCGCTATCTGCCATCTTGCTCTTGATTCAATTGACGTCTTGTAATTGTCAAAGAGTCTCATCAAGAAGATAGGTGACATTGTTCATTAATAAGTTGGCAAATCGGATAAAAGACTTGGTAGTGGATTCTTTCTTCAAGGCTATTTGATGAGTTTGATTGTTCCAAACCTTTAGGATCAAAGCAATATCTATATGAGATCAAAATCAATTGTAATTTGGTGATCAGATTGGTAACACTGCCAGATTGATGATATTGTCAGCACAATGAAAGGTAGGCTCAATAGACTATTACACTTATCATAAAACTGGGAGTGGCTACCCGTGATTTCAACCTCTGTTAGAGGCCAAAAACGCAAACAGTCAGACAGAACATGCCTTGCAGTGCGCTAGAAACAATAAGCCACTCACCAACATAGATCTGCATCAAGGCCAAAATAAGACAAGATAAAGACATTGGATGGCAATTAAGTGCATCACCAAGGACCCCATTTGGTCGGCCAGGGATAGATTGAGTGTTATAATAGAACAAAATCTCAATGCACTTTGGTTTCAAGTGAAAGTTCTTCAAATAGGGTGTAGTAAGAAATACTGGGGTGAATGTCAAGAGTTTGTCTATCACTGCCAAAGATTGAAGCAGGGTGGCTGGTGCATGTCGTGGAATGGATGAGTAAAATTCGATCACGCCCTCGAGTACATATTCAGGTAACATTCAAAAGGCAAGAGGGCAATCTTGAGGTAGGGGCAATCTCTGGATATGATCAAGCTAACATCAACTTGCTGGGATATATGTAAAGTGGATTTGGACTCACTTGATAAGAACTTTAGGGTGTTGATGCGTAGGATCAGCCAACCTGACACCAAGTCATACAAATCTGCAAAAGCTGTTACATTTGGTTAGAAACTTGGGATCACACATCTAGACCTCATAGGCTGTGAACTTTGCTTCACAAGATGAAAGCTCCAACCAAAAAATTAAAGACATCAGATATGATTCCCCAGCAACTTGATCAATTAATCTAAAAATGACGTGAAGTAGGGCTCAAGATCAAGCTGTTAAGATAGTTTTGCTTGAAAGTGATTGTTTACGTTGATCTGATCAATGAAACATTACATACAAATGGAAAGTCATTTGAGTGAAAGAAGTGAAGATGAGAAATATAGGAAAACAAGTGGTCTTTGACTAATAACATTTCAAGGTAAAAATGATAAGCTGAGGTCATTAATTCCATTTTTTGCAGCCAACTTAGCCATTGTCTTGCGTGCCTCCTCAGGATAGCCGGTCAAAAGAGTTCCACAAAAATTGCCCACTCCTCATCGTTCATATCAACACACATCTCATTGACTTGATTAATTATATCCACCAAAGTTTGGTTGATCTGGCAAGCACAGCCAAATCGAGTGATTTTTCCTCTTGAAGGGACAACTCTAACGTTCCAAGCGTTATAAGTTTCTGAATTTGAAGTGTGGTGCTCAATGTGGCTATTCCACAGCATTTCCACCACACCATCACACATAATCAACCATAATGTTGTAGGTGTCCAAAAAGAAGCAAGATCCAACATTATTGCCTTGAAACTCATCGTTTTTAGCTAGTAAAGTTTCCCAGTTTTGCGGTTGATATGTGTAAAGAAACCAAAAGAATATTGACTGATATTGTTGTTATTGTGAGGTGCATTGACAACCTTGTCAAATGTGACGGCAATGTTGGAAGCAAAGACTTGTGCGTTAGGTGAGACGTAGAAAGATCGTCCAGCCCACAAAGGAGCACCAGTGTGTGAAGCAATTTCTGTGTTTGATTCAAAAGTGTAAGAAGATAAATTCACAAAACGTTCAGCAAAGAAATCCTCAATTGCAGGAAGATTTCCTTGATGGGTGAGATCTTCTTGCGTCCGCCAAAGCTTTGCCCTTGTAGTTGCATTGAAAGCGTACACAGCTGGAAACAAATTATGTCAGTTTCACCTGATCATTGGAAGAAATTTAGTGAGAGACTAACCTGCTTTAACTAAGGGATCAAAACCAGGTCTGAAACCAGCTGCATACATTTTGCCATAGTTTTTTTGGATTGCCCTGGCTTTCTTTGCAGCACCGTTTATCTTGACCAATCCTTGGGCTCTAGCATGTTTGTAAACAGTTGGAATAGTGTGATTGTGTTTTTCAAATAAAGCTGAATTGTCGGGAGTATGCTCAACAAACTGTACCACTGCTAGTAGATAGCAGGTGTCTTTGTCAAGGCATACAACAGTCCCGAAGTGAATTTGAAAAGGCTTTTTCAATTTATTGCCTTTCTTGAAGAACAAGAATTTTGTTTCAGGCGGGAGTCCATAAAGTTCAGTAAGTTCAGCTTTCTTTGCAGCACAGTGGTTGGGTGGTGGACGACTTTGATTCTTTTTTTCAGCATTCTTGCGTTTGGTACAATTTTTGCAAGAAAGGATGGTACTCAGAGACTTATGCTTTGTTTTTGTTTGCTTCATCCGTTGTTTTAAATCCACATATCTTGCTCTACCTTTAGCTTCAGGGTTATGTGTCAATATGAGCTCAAGGTTCGAAGCAGGAGGTCAAGCATAATACGCAGATGAGAACAGTGAATTAGGGGGAAAAGTGACCTAGGATGCTCTGTGCAATTGAGATGTAGAGTACCAGAGAAGTCTTTTGTAAAAGCGATAGTTTTTGATACGAATGAAGAGACAAACCCAAAGTGGATGTGAAAGACAACAAATGTTGAGGCCAGAAGGACTTCAAAGACAAGATGGTGGTGGCTGGTGTAGACTCAAACGATTGATTATCTTTGAAACAAAGGAACCAGGCCAGTCAATTTCAAAAGAAAAGGGTCCCTTTGATCCGGAGAGTTCAATCGAGATCCTTTCCCGATTGAATGGGTTAGACCCATTCATCCATTCATCCCCAAATATGTCCAACATTAAGCACACGGTTGGAAGGAAATCAAATCAACACCTGCCTTTCCACACAACAGTTTTAAAATTCACAAGAATTCTATTCAATTCAAAGACCATTTCAGAATTGAACGGGTCATTCATTTCACTTGGCCCAAACTGGCCCAAATCGAACAATCGAATGTTCCCAAGAACAGGGATGTCAGAGCAATTCCAGTTTTTTCCTGATATGGAATGATCACACGCGACGGATGTCACTGCCTCAACTGAGAAAGAATTTGAGTATCATTGGCCGTTTCCAAGCCAAGCAAAAGGATCTCAATCAATTCAATGTTAATAAAAAATTTCCTCAAGCTTGTAATTTTCTCCACTTCAAACTTCAATCCAAATCACCTTTTGTCAGCTTGACACCCTGCTTGAACCCGAGCTTTGGAATAGACGCATATGACAAATAAAAATTGTACATAGTTCATCAACCTGATCTGCTGAGATAGTTTGATTGATCTTTCTTCCTTGAGAATCATCAGAAAGATTTCTTTCCTTCTGAACGACCAATCAAAAACACAAGATCAGGTTCAAATCAGAAATTGTTGTTAGATTGGCAGCAATGTTAGATTATAATCTTGAAACCCTTGCAGGACCAAAATGTCAAAGTTTACAAGTCAAAGATCCAGATAAATTTAATTTTTATCCTAAAAAATTATCAACTGATATATTAAGTAGCCCTGCTACAAGTATCATGTCTCAAAGTGAAATTGAAGAATTACAAGCAATTCCACAGTTCTTAGTTGAGGAGAAGAATTTTGTAACCCTGTCAAACTCAAGACATCAATGTGTTCTGGGTACATGGAAGCTACTTGTTGTAGGCTGTCTCACGCCTACGTGCCACAACTGCAGCTCAGTGCCAACCGGACTGCTATAAGAGCATGACGCTCAGCATCAGCTCCGTTTCCGCATCATTCTCTTGTGGAACTTGGAGCTGTACACAGCTGAGCGTGTTTCTTATACTACTGGCTGGACAGCTTCATTCAAAAAAGAACACTTTTATAGTAAGTATTCAATACTTGTAAACTATTTGAGATTCTAATGGATCCGATTTCTTTTATTAGGTGCTTATATGCCACCAGTCAAAGCACAAGAAGATCCTGAACTTCTCAAAGAATATTGATGATGCACAAACTCAACATGATAAAGAAATTGAAGATGCCTTGAAACTTTCAAACCAAAAGTTAAATCAAACTACTTCGACCAATCCAGTTTAAAACATATCTGATTCACCGTCAAAAGGGAGTAAAACTAAGGAGCACATTAGAAAGAAAATGGATATATACATTGATATCTGAAATTGATATGAATAAGTACATCAAAGGAACATTGTTGAATAGAATCTAAGACATTGGAAAAATTCCAATAAGCAGTCATTTCACTGGATAACACTTTTGAAGATGGAATTCATGCAGGTTAAGTTCAATATCTCAAAAGTCTTCTTGAAGGATTCCGTGAAGTTGCTTGTCACATCCACAGAGCGAACCTTACCAATCAACTATCAGCCAGGACTATAACACAAGATAACACAATAAGAGAGAAATCTCACCATCTGCTTGAGTTGCAGATTGAGAAGAAGTGCCGTAGCATCCAATAATATGAGCCGTGTCTATGTTCAGATGAGCTGCAGATAGCAGGGGGTCATTTGCGACAGACATGAGATTTTGGCAAAGATTGGGAAGAGGATGGGAATTCAAATTGGTAAAATTATTTTTGTTGCGCTTGTAGGGAGTTCCTTGTACTAGATAGAAACAATACATTTCATGAGCTCTTACCAGTCGTCACAATTAACAACTATTTGAGAAAACGAAAGCCTACACTGTGCTTCCACCTGTGGCCTTTTGAGACCTATCAAAGTGGAGGTGTCTACCCCTGTCAGCCAGACCTTTGACACAATGCAATAAAATGAGATAGGAATCTCACCAGCCACTTGATCCCCAGGCTCAGATGAAGTGCTGCAACTTCCAGTCGTACTAACCTTGCCTTTGTTTGAATTTCCAGCAGTTATTGGAGGATTATTGGGGACAGGGGTGGGTTTTCGGAGAAGACCTGGATATATTTCTGGTTGCAGTCAATAAGTTGCCATCTGATGTGAAGCCTTTTGATGTGTTGGATACAGGTCAAGTACTCACAATTGGAAAGAGGAAGGGAATTTGGAACGGTACAATTATTCCCCTTGTGCTTGTAGGCAGTTTCTTGAACTAGATAGAGATGATACCTTTCATGAGCGCTTGACTTTCCTCGCACATAAGATTTTGCAAAAGAAAATAGAGCCTACGTTGTGTTCCCGACTGTGGCCTTTTGAGATCTATCAAAGTGGGGAATCCACCTCTGTCAGCCAGAAATGAGAGACAATGTAATAAATAAGATAGGAATCTCACCACGCGCTTGAGCTCCAGACTGAGATGGAGTGCCTTAGCTTCCAGTCTTACTAAACTTGCTTTTGGTTGAATGTCCAGCACGTACTGGAGCGTCATTGGGGACAAAGACAGGTCTTTGGCGAAGACCTGGATATGCTGGTTGCAGTCAATAAGTAGCAATCTGATGTGCTGGCTTTTGATTTGATTGATAGAGGTCAGGTTACTCACAATTGGAAAGGGGAAGGGAACTTGGAATGGTATAATTGTTCCCCTTGCGCTTGTAGGGAGTTTCTTGAACTAGACAGAGACAATACATTTCATGAGCGCTAGGCTTTCCTCACACATAACGATTCTGCAAAAGAAAAGAGAGCCTACGTTGTATTCCCACCTGTGGCATTTTTAGATCTAACAAAGGGGCAGTGGTTTCTATAAGAGTTCGTACTTGGAATATATAAACTTTACATTTGGCTCACAAGTCGGATTGGTTTGGTTTAACAAAAATCCAGGTTTGGGGAGCATGGATGTGTCCGAGTGCCTCTTACGCTTGCAAGGTGATTTCTTTGCTGTACATCCATGTTGTAGAGTTTTGGTATGATCTTGCTTCTTGGGTGCCCAACCTACAGTACTTAAACACACATTAAGACATCACTATGAATAAAAAAACTCGTTAGATGGAGGGAATTATAGGACAAATTTGGTGATACCATTATCATTCGTTTCAGCTGAGATGTTTCCAAATTTCCCATTTTGCTCTAGACTCTTGTAAGATTTATTCATTGCTGTCCCTTGCAGATTATCAGAAAGTTCTCTTTTTAGCTGCTGCAAATGTAATGAAATGTTTGAAGGAAGCAAATACAATAAAACACTCTCATGAGATAATAGGGACCGAAGAAGAGATTGTAGACGTTGACAATACCATCCTGACTCATTCCGCATAGTGGCAATTCCATCATAATTGTTCGACTGCTTAAATTGTAGCTTTTGCTGAAGTTCTCCATGGAGAGGCTTTTGGCTTGAACACTTTGGGCTACATATCATAGAGACTTTGATCAGTAATCTGTAAAAGGATGAGGACAAATGCACTTACAGCGAAGAGTGCAAGATGAATCGGACATGGTTTATAGGTGCAAGATAATATAAAGTCAATGTTAGAGTAAGAAAACGGACTACCTATATGTGAAGGCTTGAAAGTCCCACAAATAGAGGCTAAATATCAGAAGTTGTCAAATTTGTTAAGAGCTTGAGATTCATCTCAGACAGAGGCAATCAAACTCACCAGCTTGATGACTGAATGTGAACTCTTTGGAGCCTGAAAATGCTTTTGACAAACCTGAAAAGAAACATAAGAAGAACAATGATTGGGTAGTACAGTAGGGGTATTCAAAACTCCAGAAACGTGTCCCAGAAGTGTCAAGAAGTGACATCCAGAAACTTCTGGGACACCTCCAAAGTCTTTCTGGATGTCACTTCTGGGAATTTCTCGATAGATTTGAGAACCCCATGATTCCCCCATCCCCATCACCTCATGCCTGTCTTGCTAGAAACGCCTCTTAGCCCGGCAGGTATTAGGCTATTGTCACACTCTTCACTCTACAAACAACAAAATTCCACTGTCATTCCCTTCAAAAGCTTCAAGGAATTGACTTGTTCTTCACACCAATATCCTGGGGAGCTATCCATCCAACTGCGTGTGTCACTTTCTCTTATTCATCTCTTCCATAGTTGATTTGTTACTAATTTGGATATTGATTTTATAACTTCATCTCACCTTTCTTTCCTTCACTTCAACATAAACAGTCACATCAAATCACAATTGAAGTTGAAGAATCAATCAAAATCGGATGATAGACTGAGATTGAGGAATTGAGTCAAAATCGAATGATTGATTGAAACTGAAAAATCGATTGAAATCCAGCAATCAATCAAAACTTAACAATCAAACAAATTTCAACAACTGACTCCTCCACCTTCCCTATCTCATCTTTCAGAGATAGTTTATTTGTATATCTTTCTCTATCCACATTGGTATCAATGATTGTGTTTGAGTACGGGTTAGGAATTCTTCAAAATGGAAAAGAGCGAATGAATTTCGTTTTGTGATTGTAAAACAGATGCTTTGATGAAATGAAACAAAACTCCATTTTTGCACATCAGAAAACAACTTGTTTCTGGAATGGATATTGGTTTTGAGCTTTTCATTTGTTATTCACAAAAATCATTTTGCACACAAAACAAATCCGAGTCAAATTCAGTCCTAATAATAAGTGGTTCAACATTTCCAAGATATATTGGGTGATGACCAACAACACAGGCAGAAATAAAGGCAGGAGTTGAAAGTGAAGATTGTTTGGTGGTGATGAGTACAATGGTGTGGTGTTGATTGAGTTGATGCCAAGTGGCGGGAGATATGAGAAGGATCTGTCGTTCATGGAGGGCACAGACTCTTCTGGGACCCAGAAGAGTCCAGATGCCCATAAACACTTTGGAGGTGTCACTTCTTGACACTTCTGGGACATGTTTCTGGAGTTTTGAATACCCCTAGTGTGATGGAGGAGAATGGAATCTCAAACCGGCCGGAGAAATGTCCCATAAGCTACAAAAGCAAGGCACTTGCTCAACTGAGATTTCTGTTCCTATCTAACACAGAGTATTGCCTTCAAACTTGAGATGGCTGCGGTCAAGACAAGATACTTTACAACAAATGTTGCTAAAAAAAACAATCCAAATCAAAAACAAAGGAGACAACACAAAACAAACTTCAGACTACTTCAAAGTTTTTACAGAAGCTGAGTATGATGGAAACTTCTCTGTACAACCACAAGTTTGATAGAGATAAAGATGTTTGGAAGGGTCGGGTGGTACAGGTTTGGGCAAAGATCGTTTTGAGGAATAAGATCAACAAAGAAAAAGACATAAGAGTCACTTCTTCCCAATTTGTGCATCTGAGATCAAAATTTGAGGTCTGTAAAGGAGAAATCTTGATGACAAAAAGCCCTTGTTTTGTAAAATTTTCAAGGGACATCTGAGAAGTCATCATATCCTCCTTGAAACTTTTACATCAAGCATAGGCTGAGGAGGGTTATCACAAGGATTCCAGCTTAGATGTAGGCGAAAATATTTGACTCATCTTAAATGAACTCTGGTCATGGGATTGACACTCAAATTCACAGAAGGTGTGTATGGTGCATTGAAACCAAAGGCTGAAATTGTCAACCCCACTTGGTAGCCTTTTGGCTTGTCAGATCCAGCCTCACCAGATTCTGAGACATTCTTTCTGATTGACATGATTTGGTGGTCAATTTGATTACAATGAATCTGTTCCAAGACAGATGTTGAAACAAGAGCTGTAATCTCGCGATTGGCTTGGGATGACTGTAAGGGCTGGGATGATGCTTGGGGGCAAAGGTTTTGACTTGCTATGGGTTGAGGTTTTGAAGTTGAGGTTTGAGTTGATACACTACAATGACCTGGGATCCCACAGTGACTGTTGGGATTAACTTTTTGAAGTTGATTGCAACACTAAGTGCAAGCATACATCAGAAACCAACATTTTGAGAATACATAGTCAACCTAATGAATACCTTACGGATACGCATAGCTGATATCTGCAATTCCAATTTTTGGGGATTCCCTCACGGTGTTTTGGCCCAAAATCACCATTGGGGAGGCCAGGGCATGATGTTGATGAACCCCGAGTTTTTTTTGGTTGAGATCCTCCAGTTGGATTGAGGAGGTTCTTCAAATTCATTGCTGGTTGAGGCCTTTCTGAGCAAAGGTTACAATGTTTGATGTCCTCAAGGAGAAGCGACCAAGTAAGAGATTCTTCCGAGTCTGAGTCAACGCTTTACCCTCGAACCGCTACTGCATAGCTACCTCCTGACGCCACGTGCGTAGATGTCATTTAGAGTATACAAAGTTCGTTCTGGAAATTTCCAGACATCTTTTTCCAGAACACCAGAAGCCTCCTGCTCTTCTGGAAAACATGCAGTGTTGGTTATTCTAAGCTTCAGAATACCATAAGTTCAGAAAACACCCAAAAAGAAACTTCTGGTGTTATGGGGAAACACTTCTGGAAATTTCCAGAAGCATATTTGTATACCCTAATTGTCTAGTTTCATCATTTTCCTTTATTTCTTTCTTCTCTTTCTTCATCAAATTGTCCTGAGCCGGGAACTACAGCGTGTCCCTCCACCCAGCCGTAACTTGTGCTTGTCATCATTTGTTCAGTTTCAGACTTGTCTACTACATTGTGTTTTTATGCCCTTGGGCCAGGTATTGCACTATAAATATACTCATTTAAAAAAAAAAAAAAAAATTGTGCGTTTTTGATGGACACTAACAATGAGAAAGAGCAAAGGAATACGTGTCAACATTTCACAGCATAAATTGAGGAAACAAAAAGCCTACTGGCACGCTGTCAAATGGGTCAATTGGTCTTGGGTCTTAGATCTTATATAAGGTTGCACATACTTCAATTGCAAAGGACATTTGGGACAGGTGAGGCCACTAGATTGGTTGAACACAGGTTGAGGAAGTGGATCAACAAGTTTAACATGAAACTGAGTGATGCAAGACTTTTGGGGGGCTGAGGGAGGCATGTTGTTATGTTCTTCAACTTCTGACTAAAAATTTGATTCTCATGTGGATGGAGGCCATAGTGTTATACCTCAATTCAAAGGGAAGCTTCTCCAAGCAAGGGAGAGGGACCAGTAGGGACATCTCAGCAAGGAGGTCACAAGCCAACCAATGAAATCTGATTTAGTCTCTTTATGCTTCTGTACGCCTGTCGGGCTGTAAACTGTTGGGCCATACAGGGCAAGAATACAGTTCCCATTCCCATTCCCATTCTCAGTCTCCTGCGATCCTAACATGCTCTCAACAAAAATGTTGAGGAGTTGGCTGCAGGCCCTTGCCTACTTCCACTTGGGCCCAAATATAAGCCTGAAAGTTGTTCCAGCTTATGTTTGATCAACTGTGGATGTAGTGGTGGGCCAAACACCCTTGGTGTGAGTTTGGATTGGACGTTGACTGCTGGTGAGTGCCCGTCGTCGGCTGCTGAGCTTCTGGTTTGGCTGCTCTCGGACCAAGAATGTAGATCGACATCTTGCAAGGATTCCACTTGGTGGTCCCATTGATCATCCAACCCTTCATCTGCTGAAATAAGTCCTCCTCGCTCACCTTGTGACCCTTCCCCAAAGCCGTCCAGGCTTTCCGACCTTCCAAAACCAACTGCTTGAGGGACATCTTCCTCTTGTTTTTGTTGCTTACCATGGTCCTTCCCCTCTCCCACTTGAGATACTCAGTCCAAAAATCCTGCCAAAGGTAATTGTACTTGGCCAGCTCCTGTATCCAGGGGAGGGTCAGCATTTTTCTTTTTAGAAAGCTCAGTTGTGATAAGCAACTTACCTCTGCCTTCACCTGTGCCATGCTTTTTGCTGGCTGTTGATCATCCGGCCTTGCAGACCCCTCTTGATCCTCTTCCATTTGACCCGGGCCTGCTGGTTGATTGGATTCAGTACGGAAACCTTAGTCATGGGTACCTTACAGCCCTTAATATTGCAAGTACCTGATGTACCAGTGAGTTCACATAACTCTGCATCTCCAAGCTTCTCATGGTAACATGGTCAATGGCTGTTTCAAGAAAAACCAATGTATTGGGAACACCACCACAGTGTCATCTGGAAATACGCTGGACTTCTGGTGAGCTCCTTTTGTAGCAGTTGTCCGTCAATAACGCACCAGTTGTTCCCCAATTTTCAACACCTCAGCCCTCTAGCGACGTTGCTCAGGACATGACCATCTCATGCACAAGTCTTGAGCTGGACGCTCTGAGTCACTGAGAAACTGCAATATCTGACTCCCACAGATCTCAACCTCCAGGTGACACTGTCAACTCGGTATTTTAAAGGTTGCTACCCAGACCTGGATGATAGTGATGCCAAAATCCACCAGCTGGGCCAGGTCAAGTTTTTATTGTTTAAATTTTGATCACTTGCTGTTGACAGCAACCACACACACACCGCCAACATGTTTACCTTGAATTACAAAATCCAAGGTATCCTCAGATGCAAAATCTCGGACAGAGTTCCCAAGGCTTTGACCCAAGGTAATTATCAGGGCAAAAAAATACCTTGGGTGAAAACCTTGGACAAGGTCTGTCCAAGGTTTTGCCTCTGATTATGCCTCGGATTTTTTAACCCGAGGCATCTATGCTGGCAGTGACATGCTGAAAACCTCACTTCTGATTGGTTATGGGATGAATTGATCACTTCAATTTTCAATTCTCCATGACAAACTGTACAGTCATACACTCATATCTTTGACAGTCCTCCTTTGTATTGCTGTTGTAAGATTTCCTGTCATCACATGTATGTTCACGTCTTGTATTTTTTGTACATCACTGCTGAGAGAAGATCTTGATAGTTCCCTTTCCTGGCTAGTTGTGAATTTCATTATCAGGTAAAAAAGATCATTCACCAAGAAACAACACATAATTTAAAGACTCACAAAGTGAACAGCTTGCCTGGGTTCCGTTCCCTCCTCTTCTTTGTTGGTCAACTGTTCACCGGCCCATGACCTCTCTTCCAACTTGGACATATGTAGAGTTCGGTGGACAAAAGCATTTCTCCAAAAAGCCACTCATACTATCAAGATAAACAAAAAGGAATATTGTCAAGAAAAGGAATAGAAGTCTTTAAACAATCCGATTATCTCTCAGGATCAAGATGGATAATTATCATACTAGGGTATATCCATCATTGACCAAGCCATCCTATAGAAAGTAAAAATTGACCCTCACCTTGTCACCACAGATATCAGGCAGATTGTGAGAAAAAGGGAGGTATTGGACATGTGTTTTATTGTTATCACAGGAAGTGCACGGCCCTGAGGTGTCAACTGGCTACTGAACGTGGACTACCTCTGAACAGCAAGTTTATTTTTTGTTTTGGACCGATTGATCAAATGAATACCAATGAATTTAAAGATATTGAAATCTATCATGGTACTGTGGAAGTCATCAAAAAGTGGACCTGTCTTTAGTCTTTGTGGTTCAATGTTCAAGATTTTGCACTATGGATGCTGGCCTGAGAAAGCAATTCAGTCATTCTGTTTATACCATTTTCAAGCACGTACCTGCCCGTAACAAATGTGAGATCAATGGCTCTCACAAATATAAGAAAAACCTCACAGATTCTGATGTGCAAGAAGATGAACATGATCACCAAGCTGAAGAACATGTTTGTGGATGGATGGGGTACTGTGGATGGCGAGGTGGGACCGATGAGGGTGAATCCCTTGGTTAGTAAATTTCCAAAGATCAATTTTTTTATCTCATAATCAATGCTTACATCAAGACCCCGTATGTTGACGGATAAGGAATGGATGGAACAATCTCATATAATCCATGATTTCCTAGCTGGCCAATTGTAAGGGGTACACGGTACACTCTGGTATTAGGAGTTACATTATGTGTTTAGACAGTTCTCGTATACATTCAATCCTCCACGCCAACTCCAAAAGTCCTCCCTCTTTTGAGAGCCTTATCTGGGACTGTTTGGAGTTAGATCCTTTGAAGGATAAACCAAAGTTCCAAGTAGTGCTCTCGTGAGAGTCTTACCAGAGAGATATCAGACAATCAGTGAAGGTTCTCAGGAACCTTACACTTTTTTTTACTTGCTACTTCCAGAAGGGCCGCCAGTGGTTGTGAAAGATTTCGCAATAGCTAATCTGAAATCCAAAAATCCCAGTATTCAATTTGGTGCAGTATTCTTGAAGCTTACAGCGTTGGGATCCAAGTATGATGTGTTCCCCGGGTCTCCCTTTCTTTCAAAATTTGAATTAGATATTTTCATTCACCAATGTTGTGTTGTTCATACGCCAAGTGGCAAAGTACTTCATGAAAAAGAATTGCAAGAAGAGTTGCAAAGGCTAATGTGTGCCCTAGAGAACTTGAAGAAGATCAGTGAGGTCGAGCAGCTGGGTGAGAAAGACAAGGCTATGTTGCATGGGTTCAAGGATTTATTCCCGCAAGAATTGCCACCAGTTGAAGAAGGAGACAATGACAAGAATTTTCCTGAAGGGTTACCTGATGCAGCCAGGCAGGTTTGACATAAGATCATCCTCACCAATCCCAACATGGTCATCAACGAGAAAAAATACGGGGTTACCCGCTGAAATATTGCAACTCCTGGCACAAATGAATTGATCAACACTTGCGCGCAGGGATTTGACAGTCGCAAAGCCAATACACATCACCATCAATGATCATTCCAAAGAAAGACCCGGCTGAGCTTCCTTGGTGGGTATGTGATTACCGGACACTCAATAAATTCACGGTCAAGGTCAGATCACCATTGCCTAATGTGGATGAATCAGTGAGGCTATTAGCAAAAGGAAAGGTTTGGTTGGTGGTTGATCAAACCAACTCCTTCTTTCAAGACAGAATGTGGGAAGAAGATATACTTTGGACAGCAGTAAAGACTCCTTGGGGGTTATACGAGTGGACGGTCATCCCAATGGGACTTACCAATGGTCCAGCAACTCATCAGGCACGTAATGAAGAGATTTTAGGAGAATTAGTGGGATAGATTTGTGTTGTTTATATTGATGATATTGGTATTTTTTCTCAACCTGTAGAGGAACACAAGAAGCATCTCTGTATGGTTTTTGGAATGGCTGCGGGCAGCCAAGCTTTACTGCTCAATCAAGAAAAGTAAGCTTTTCTGGCACCAAATTCATTTCCTTGGATACAAGATCAGTGAACACAGAATCTGGCCAGATTAAGAAAAGATGAAAAAAAATCTCCAAGTGAACTACTCCATCAAGCTCAAAACAATTGCTGAAATTCTTAGGTACCGTGCAATGGATGAAAAATTTCATCGACGTCTTGTCTTATTACATAGGTACTTTTACACCTCTGACAAGCACAACACTCAAGAACAAGCCTTTCAAATGGGGACCAGCTAAGGACAACACTTTCAACAACATCAAAAGATTGATTAGAACCTTACCAGTACTACGTAATTTAGACTACGACTCTGGTGAGTCCATCTGGTTATCTACAGACGCTAGTGAAGATGGCCTTGGGGCAGCAATATTCCAGGGAGCAAAATGGAATACTGCATCATCAGTTGCTTACAAACGTTGGACAATGAACGCCACAGAAATAAACTACCCTGTTCATGGACAGGAATTATTGGCAGTAATCAATGCGTTAAAAAAACGGAGACTCTTGCTGTTAGGAATGTGCGTGAACATGATGTCAGACCATCACCCCCTGACAACACTACTCACTCAGCGTAACTTGAGTCGACAACAAGGGTGATGGCTTGAGACACTGTCTCAATTTGATTTAAACTTCTGCCACCTCAAAGGCGAAGACAATTCTTTCACCAATGCCTTATCCTGACGCAAAGATATTTCAGCCTGCGAAGTCAATGCCACCCTGAACCATGAAGAATTAGTTGAAATTGTGAAGGGTACGAGTTAGACCCGTTTTGCGTTAAGCTCAGGAAAGTCCTACCTCTGCGCGACAATTGTATTGAGAAGGATGGTCTGCTTGATCTTGATGGATGTCTGGCCGTCCCACGTAACGGGAGCCTTTGCCAAGATTTCACATCACAAGCTCACAAGGCGCTGGCTCATCTTGGTACGGAACAAACCTTGGCACGCCTCCAAAACACCGTTTTTGGCCAGGCATGTCAAAAGAAGTGGAGTCACAATTGAAAACTTGTGACTTGTGCCAGAGAAATAAAGCCCGGACTTCCAAGACAGCAGTAAAGCTTCAAAGCAATCTGATACCGCATCAACCAATGCAATCAATCTCAATTGACTTCATAGGGCCGTTCCCAAAATTTTCAGGTGAGGATATGATTCTATCACGTTGTGGAAATCAGAATTGGGGTAACCCCATTATTTTATTAACTTTCATTTTAAAATACGAGAAACTACATTTTTTAGAACATTACATCAATAATGTGTTTTTAAATTAGTTCTTTATTTAGTTCATTTCTTTTTTTTTCATTTTCTTTCTCTCTTTACTTAATTTCAATTTTCAATTTTCAATTTTTATTTTTTATCTTATTTAGTTTGATCATATATGTCAAGTTTTATTATGTGAAGTGTTATATTTTTATTTCTCTATTTTTCTTTTTATGGGTTATGTAGTTTGATGGATGAGGTGTAGTGTAAAATGAAGTCAAATTTCGAATTTATGGGTTTAGAGGTTATGTGTAGTTGAATGTTGTATGGGTTACATAGGGTGTACAGGCTTAAACTTGAAATTTCGAATTTTATGGGTTTAAAAAGTCATGGTTACAGATGTGTATGGTTTTAACAAGTTATGTGTAGAGGAATCATGGTTTTGAGGTATGGGTTTAAATAAGGCTGAATTTCAAAAATCCAGCAACTCAGACAGATGGTGGTAAACTGGGGTGGTGGTAAACTGGGGTGGTAAACTGAAAAAGCAAGTAGGGATCGGTGTGAAATTATAAAATCATCAGATTATCAAACACCAATATTGGCAAATACAAAATCACAAATAAAAAGGATGATTTTGAAACTCGAAAATGGCTTTCAAAATTCCATAAAAGGCTCCATTTTCAATCATGAGACTTTATTTCAAATGTACTACATCAGTTTTTTAGAGGGTAAATCATGTGGAAGGCATCATATGGGCGCATCTGAGCATGAAAAATCAATTATAAACCATATACAGCATTATCAGTGGGAATATCAGGTGGTAAACTGGGTAAATTCAATTTCGAGTATTTTCACATAAAATCGAATTTCATTTTAAGGGTACAACCAATAGAGTTAGAGTTTAGCTTGGCTGAGCAAAGTTGTAGAGCGGAAGCAGACCTTTTTTTCTGTCTATTCAGATTTTTGATACAGTCCCTATTTCTTATCTTTTTTCAGGTTTTAAGGGTAAACTGGCGGATTTTTCAGTTTTTGTGGTAAACAGCTCAGTTTTGATGATAAATGTGTGCTTGAAAATTTGTGAATGATACATGTGGGTGAGTTGAAGATGTTTATCAATTTTAATTTGGGGGTTGTTCATTCAATGAATTGTGTGTGAAAAAGTTGTTTGAAGGTGGATTTCGAGTTTGAGGGTTGTTTTTGTCTTACTTTCTTTTTTTGTGTGTGTTTCAATTTTGATATAGTCAAGGGTCTCTTTTCTTTCCCTTTGGGAGCCTTTTAGTTAGCAAAAATAATTACTAGATTTTTAGAATAAGCTTTTATCTTTTATTATTATCATTCAGGTAAACAACTAATGAGAGTTGGAATTTTATAATAATAAGACCCTTATTCATCTTTTAATTAATTTCTTGTTGAGTTGTAAGCTCATTTGCTCATTTGGAAGGTGCCTGAGTGCGCCTAGATTGTGCTATTTTTGAAGTTATTGTCCTATTTCAGCCTGGTTCTTATTAATCCAAAGACTTGAAGGTCTTAAATTTAATTCATTGATAATCAAAGTCCCTGTTTAAGAAGGGCATTTCTTTCTTTGATTGAAGTCTTTCAATTCACCATCTCAAGACTTATTTCTCTTTTGATTGTGTGTGTTTGTTGATTTGTGTCTTCATTCCTCCCCTTCTTGGCTCTGCTTTCAGCTGTGTACTGAAAGAGTTCTACAACGTACGTGTAGACAAACTGGCTTTGTCCGATTGATTCTGGCATCTCAGAAGGATACAGCAGAGAAGTCAGCGAGCCGGTAGTATGGAGCGTGGTCAGCTATCTCTGGTCTCCCTGAATCCATCATAGGGGATCAAGATAAAGCTTGGACGTCACAGCTCTGCCAACGTCTACACCATCTGCTAGGTGTTCGTATCAACCTCTCAACGGCTTATCACTTGCAAGCTGACGGTTGAAGCAAAAGGTCCAACAAAACAGTCGGCCAAATCTTACGACACCAAGCCGCAGACAAGCATGGGAAGTGGCTGGAGTCATTGCCGTCAGCTGAGTTTGCTATCAACTCTGCGGTGAACTCAGCTACGGGAGTCTCCCCGTTTCACTTCGTTCTTGGACGGATCCCACACCTCTTCCCAGTGAAGCATCGTTTGGAAGCCAAAGATGAAGACGTCAAGCAATGGCTTGAACACCAACAATCCGAGTGGGCAGCGTGGCAGGACCGCCGGTGGTGTAGCCAAGTGGACCAAGCAGTGCACTATAATCTTTGTAGATGTGATGGGGAAACATTTGAAGTGGGAAGTTAGGTACTAATAGACAGTGCTGATAGGCAGCAAGTCATAGGAGGCCAGTCATGGGGTGTAGGCAAGCTTTGAGCGCAATCCAAAGGACCATATCAAGTTCTAGAGAGCTTGAACAGAGGCCAAAATGTCCGACTACAACTGGGTCAAGATGATCTTGCTTTTCTTTGGTATGGTTATTTTGATTTTTTTTTACAAAATTATAATGGGTTTCAAATTCTTTTAGTTACAAAACAGTTTTAATGAAATTTTCTCAGGACAAGTCATGGTCACTATTTTAAGGGCGAATCATGCCATTTTTTTCAATTTTCCTTTCCTTTTCTTTTCTTTCAGTTAGTTCTGGAGGAGTCAGTCATATTTTTAGAAAGCAAGGGTGTAAGGGGTACACGGTACACTATGGTATTAGGAGTTACATCATGTGTTTAGACAGTTCTTGTATACATTCAATCCTCCACGCCAAACTCCAACAGTCCTCACACTTTTGAGAGCCTTATCTGGGGGACTGTTTGGAGTTAGGTGAGCACATCTCAGTTTCTTTGTTTCCCTTTGGGGTTTTCTCTCTTATTTGTTTGTTGTGTGTTGCTGACTATTCTGAGAGCCTTATCGGGGACTGTTTGGAGTTAGATCCTTTGAAAGATAGACCAAAGTTTCAAGTAGTGCTCCTGTGAGGGTCTTACCAGAGAGATATCAGACAATCAGTGAAGGTTCTCAGGAACCTTACACCAATTTCCCAGCCTATCTCTTTACGTGTCTAAAACAAACCTGGCCCTGGGTCTATCTACAAAGGTCCCTGGCTTTGATGATGTGAAGTGGCAGGATACGCCTAATGGGATGGTATTTGCTTCCAATATTGCAGTCTCTTGTGATGGGTTTGCCAATGGTATTCATGTTGATAAGCATCACACTCAATATGCATTTGGTGTATTTGGCCTTATCAATCGGGAGACCGGCCTACCTTGCAGCAGAGAAGAGGCCAAGTTACTTGGTTTGGTTGAGGGCTTGTCCTTCATAGTTAAAGACTTTGGTATTGAGATAGCTTTGAGACGTTGCGATGGTCTGTATGAGATGCTATGGGATACTAAAGTAAGTCCACCCACTGATCATCCTTCAAACTTGCCAAGATGAATGACAAATGCTTTATCAGATTCCCCATTGTACAACAACCTTGCAAGCTCTTTATGCAAAAGGAAAGCCAGCTCCTGCAAAAGAATTTAAAGTCACTCAAGTTGGATCATCATTTCAAATTTCCAATACCCTTGGCCATCAGATTCAACTGCTTGAGACGGAAAAGGAGGGTAAGACTCCACTTGAGTGGGAATAATTCAAAGCCAAGCAAGTGAAAATGTATATGATGAGAACAGTGTCAAGATCAACTGGGAAAAAGAACGCCAGAAGCTGCTTGCGGGTATTGCTGGCGAGGAAAGGGCAGCAAAGGCGAATGCATTGATTTGGCAATTGCCCTGATCCTTGATTATGTTAAATCCAATATCTCCAGTTTCCAATTTTTTTTTCATGTGACTGTAAATATCACATACTTATGTGTCAAAAGTTTCTGTCTTTTGTTCTAACATCTTCCTTAGCGGATATATGCCATGGGAGCTTACACTGTCTTTCGAGATATGTATTGTCCAAAAAGATAAGATATCCCTTGATCAATATGATTTTGAATTTGTTTTGCAAACAAAAGGGATGTGTCATGCAAGGTGGTGTGTACTGAAAGATTACATACCTCCCTTTGTGGCAAGTTATACAATACACCTGTATGTGTGTATGGACCTCCAGAGTGAAAAGGTCCTTCATACCCACACAAAGAAGTGTGAAGTTTGTTTTCACACCTATCATTGTGAAATTGATCATTTTTCACACACTTCACACTTTTTCAAGGGAGTATTTTACACCTATGAATTTTCCAAACCAACACAAGTGAGAAGGTCCACCCTCATGAAGAAGTGTGAAGTTTCTTCTCACACTCAATGCGCCTTGTTTTCACACCTATCAATGCACTTTGTTTTCACACCTATCAATATGAAATTTCTCATGTTTCACACACTTCACACTTCTTCAAGGGACTGTGAAGGAGCATTTCACACCTATGAATTGTCCACATCCATGGGAGTGAAGAGGTTCTTTATACCCAGAATGAAGAAGTGTGAGGAATGTTTTCACACCTCTGAAAGTGAAAATGATCATGATGCTTCACACACTTCACACTTATTCAAGGATGTGTGAAGGATAATTTTACACCTGTTCTTCTTGTTGCTCCTTGTAGGTGTGGATAAATAAGTGAATTTGTCATAGCACTTCATCTTGTGATAGTGTTTGGTTTTGTTTTATTGCAACAACATAAGCAATTTGCAGAATGGCAAGCATATTGGATAACATAGACGATATTTACAACTGTGGTTCCTCTGTTGATATTGTGTCACAATCAGCAGCCAGTTCCTCAGCCTCTACCTTTGCATCCATTTACTCCAGCTCAACTTCTATAGCATCACGCCTGGAACAAGATCCATTTCTATTGGAAATTCAATCTCTTTGCCATTTGAGATTTAAATACACAATAACATTCTCCTCATACACCTCCCACCAGTTGTGAGCCTGGAAATCACATACTTCAAGCCAATCGGGATGAAGGGAAGGAATAGGCAGGTCATGATTCCGATGGAGTTCCAGTGGTATGAAATGACCGTCATTGAAGAATGCAATGATAATTGGTCAATGACATTCATCGTCTTTGTGTTCATGGCAGTAAGGCGAAAAGCATGGAAGAATCAAGGAGCAGTTTCCTTCGGACTTGCTGTAATATATAACCGGTCTTCCATATGCGTTGGCTATGATATACCCTCCACATGGCATTGGAAACCTTTTGCTAGGCTTAGCAGTGAGAGCAGTTGATTTTGGAATTGATTCAATATGTTTGATATCAATGTCAACAGCAAACTTGAGTATATTCTCAGCATACCAGTCATACTTGGACTGCAGGTGTTGTAAAAGCACTGGTTGGATAGTGGGTGCCTGGTTGGGTGTGAGTCCTAGTGAGACTGCAATGGATGAGAAAGCACAAAGGCCATCTTTTCGTACATCTGTAGCATTCTTGACAAATGGAAAAAGTATCGGGGTAAACCTGGCAAAAACAGCCACTTGTGAAGAATTTTGAGTAAAGAGCGGATCATTGAGTGCTGATCTCTAAATTACATATCTATCTATATATAACACAATTATACCTTCAGGACAAGATGCTCTATGTGAAGGTGTTTTTCCGTTTCTTCTGGAGTCAACGGTTTTTGACACTAGTTAACCAAAATTATATAAAAATAAGAATTGTGAGGCTTTGGATTCATGAGTTCCTTGTGAGGTGAGTACTGACTTTATTTTTTTGAATGAACTTGTTCTGGTTCTTGGAGATTATGGGCTGAGCTTTGGATGTTGGCATTTTGCTGAGAGGAGGGGAGGGAACTGGGCTTTGCAAGTTATGCCCCGAGGTGGGGTTGGCTAACAGTCAAGCAAAGGTTGGATGATGATAAATAACCATTGGGGACCTACTTCTTGGTTGACAATACCAGCTGCTTGGAGACAGGTAGAGGCTCTCTGGGGAACGGTGGAAGTATGATCATTGCGTTTTTGACCTTGTTGTTTGGGAGGGGGAGAAGATTGAGTTGAACCAATTTCTTCTTCTAGGTTTGGTACTTTCTTGTTATTGGCTTTAAGATTAGAGAGTGAAACCCAACCCTTTGGCAGTTGCTTTTTGCAAGCTTTGGTTAAGGGTGCTGTCTCACGAGATATAGTAGTGTTGGCTTTGCGTTTGGGTTTGACCTTTGAGACTTTGCCTTTGCGAGTTTTGGAGACACTTGTTTGGGCCGTTTTTGTGATCAGAGGACTGTAGATTTGGTTGGCTGATCAATGATCGACATTGTCAGCATTGAAGGGATGTTTGACATTAAAGAGTGACTTGTCATCTATGGATTTCACGGCATTGTTGACTACTTCCCGGGCCTCATCATCCATCAAGCTTGGGTCTTGAGCTTTTGACACATTCACTACTTCTTCTGTGGGTATGTTGAGGTTGCTGACACCAAACTTGGGTAAGAGTGAAAAACCTAGCAAGCAACAAATATCAGATTATTACTTAGTTTGAAACAAACGAATAATTATTCAAACACACATTGCTCAGATGTAATTCTTTTCACAATTGAAATGGGGTGGGATGCCAAATTGGATTGTGATGCTACATTATCTTTTGAGCCAAGGTCTTCTGGGTCTTCTTCAGAAATTGGATTGATTTCCACAAAAGCATCAATGATGGATTGATCATTCACTGCTTTGTCTTCTAGCTTTTGAAATGGGGTGGTAGTCTTCTTGGGTGAAGTAGTGAGACTAGGATCCAGTTGATTGATTTGAGTTGAACTAGGAGAAGATTGTATCAATATTGCAATGAATAATGTTGGTTTGACCTGAAGGACTCATTGGATTTGGAATGGGAGCAACCGATGAGACAGCTTGCGTTGAGTCAAATTGATGGGGACTTGAAGGATTGTTGTTCATCGGATTCTTGCCTTTGGAGTTTGAAACATGGTTGTGCTCGTCTGCCAAAGTAAGAGCTGCGTAGGTGGTGCTTTGTAGCTAATTAGGAGGAACTGTAGTTGAACTAGCAATGGCTTTTGCAAATTCCCAATCACATAGAAAGGAGTGGAGTAGGTATGCTTGGTTAGGTGTGGGAAGAGATTGCATCTCTTGTATGCATCTCTTGTAGTAACAGTTGGTATTGGTGGGTCAAGAGTCCTGCAGACAGGTTGGGATAGCCGATGGTAATGGGAGATGTTGAAGAGAGGGAGCAGGAAGCAAAGTCAAGGCAGGAAGTAAGGTTGAGGAAGTGAGGTTGAGGTGGTGGGTTGAGGTGACAGTATGATTGGATTTTCTTGGGTGGTCCTTCTTATGGGCCATGGTTATGACTACTATTTCGTTCATCTCAAAAGAAGATAAAAAAAGAGGTATGATCCTTTTTATTCTCACAACAGGTTATCTGAAAAGGACACGTCTTGAGGGGGTGAGCAGGTGATGTTGATTGAGTTTCTTGGGTTCCACTCTTTGCCTTTGTTTGATGTCTATGATTGCCTAGACTACACTTGTAGTAGATTGATGTGGGTAGTTGGGTGTTGAGAGTTCTGATTTTAAAGCCATGATTGGCAGCAAAATGGTGGAGATAGGTGGCTGCTGCAGCGTGACTGGGGAGGGTGAGGTTGACACAAGGAAGGGGTATATGATTGGGGTATGTGAGTTTGTTGTTGTTGGCTGAGCTGGTGGCTGTGGTCATTGTGACTAAGAGATCAATTGGAAGAGGTGGAGCTAAGGTGTGAAGGTTGCTGCAGGAGGTATTCAGGTGTGAAGATCAGTGGGAGTGAAGAGCGATCTTGTTTGGTTGGGGGTTTTGGGGTGATTAGGGTGTGTTATGTGTATGACAGCTGTGAAAGGTGGTGAGAAAGGTAAGTTTTTGGGAATATTGTGAGATTTGAAGCAGAGTTTTGTGAAGAGATGTGAAAATGGTGATCAAATGTCTAGATGGGTGAATAACTGTGAAGACTTTCTGGTTCAAAAGTCTGTGAATGTTTGGGGTGAGTGTGAAAACTTGTGAAAAAGGCTGTTCAGAGACATGTAAGGGGGTGTGAAAGGTGGTAAACCACCTTCTGTCTTTTGGGACTTGTTGGCTGGGTAGGTTACAAAAGATGCATCTGCCGGCTTTTTTTTGAATATGCTGCAAGGATACATGTAGTAGTATCCTCAGGTTGGGTCCAAGTTTCAAGTGCACAAGAGGTGAAGATATGAACCAACGACCCTCAAGCCAAGAACCATAGACTTGGGTCACTAGTGTCCTACCACTGATACTGTCTATTGGTTCCCAGAGACAATACACCTTGCCTTTGTCTTTGTTGGTATGTGGCTTGTTTCAAAAATTTCCTAGCGTGAAGGCTAGGTTTGTACCGAAGTCAAGAGGTCCAGAAGGTTTGAATTTAGAAGTCAAACAAAAGGAGGGGACTCTGAGGTTGTTGGATAACTTGAGGGAAGTAAAAAACCCTTCCTTACAAATGGTTTAGAGACGTAAACCAATCCTGGCACCAAAGGTGTGCAAATTTGTGAGAAAATGTTTGTATAGAAACCAAGAGGAGACTTTAATTGGCATGTTGCTCAAAAATCCAAGCATTTGGCCAAATGCATACATCCATGAATAAGAGCCCTGTTTGTTGTATTCCTAACTTTTGGTTTTGCAACTGCTTACTCTTCTTCCTCTTCAGTGTTGGAAGGCAAGAGCAATGTAGGGGGAAAGAAATCTCTTGATGATGGCAGGAGTGACACAAGCGGCAATGACTCTCTTGCTGGTGGTTCTGGCTGACAAAAGCCTCGAATATCCAAACACATTTTTGGGTACAATTTTTCACACAAGCTAGATATATTGGGTTGGCTTGGCAGCAGAGTGGTTGAATTTGGTGTTGGTAACCGGCTAAAAAGTCTGAATTACATCATTATTGTATCAACATACGCCTGATGATCTTGCCGTGCCTCCACATCCATAGCTTAGAGATCCATATTGTCACAAGTAAGTACTAGTCTCCCTGTATCTCTATTGACGAACTTTCCTTGGCCATGTATAACTACTTTGTAGCAATTGAATATAATTTTCATAGTGGGTTCCAGATCTTCAAATGGCAAGACGAGATCTTAAAGTCACCTCAGCTGGTGGTCCTGTGTGCTTAACATTTGATTATGACTGTCTGCCAATTAATTGGTTTCTGATGTCACTTTCAGTTCTGCATACTTGACAGGATGTTTGCTAACATAAGGCAACAATTGTCAGTATCATCACCGTAATGCATAGCTTATGCACCAACACCCACAGCTCTTTAGAATCTTTTGCATAGTTTTGGGCAATGCATGCAGAACCCCATCCAAACCCTTGGCACAGTAACGTTCTAGTGCCTGCTGCCTGAGATCAGTATTGGATTGGGAAAGCAACTCAGCTTTACACATACCAAACAGGATACTGTTCAGGAAGACGACTTACTTCAGAGTTCCTTTCCAAGTTTTAGTACCCACACCAGGCACAGCAAGTTTACACGCCAGATGGAGCTGACACTCCAATTGAGGGAAGCCATCCGGCCCAAGCTACTCATGTGGTACGTGTGCATAGGACTCTGGAACATTCAATTGCACAGGAAGCTGAAACCACATGTGATGAATATCTTAGATCTTGCGCGCCCCAATCAGCAGAGCAAATTCATCACTTTGAACTATGCACATGATCATCATCTGTATGCCCTTTTTGTCTTTGCATATCTATGGTCTGGAGTAGGTTGGAAAGGAGGGTCACCCCTGTCAATGGGGTACTCTAACTATGTTGTAGGTTAGCCCATCAGTTGCCGCACATTGGATTTCAAATTTACAAAACTCACCTAGACCTGGCCAGCGGTTCAACACTATGCTTCAACCTCTTAAAGTTCAACCAATCCGGGGTGGCAGTTGTCAAGATGATATTTTATTATGCTCTACATCAATTCTAATTTATGGGTAAGCTCAAGAGTTCAAGTCAGTCTTGCACTCACATTTTTCCACTCTCTGGCCTTGTGAATTCCACAATCAAAGCAACCTCAAGAGAGTAAATTGAATTTACAAGGAAGGGGATGGGGATGACATTTGGTGTGTGCAGTTCATATTATGTAGAGGTTATCTCTGTTCCCAGCTTATTGTCATTACTCATCCCCCCCGGGTATTCAAGGACCAACACTTGGTGTGTCAAAGCCCCTGCTGATTATGCTGAGAGACATTGGTGAGAGTTCCACGGCAGCTGTCAGAGTGATGAAATGTCTCAAATCAATCTTTGTGGAGGCAAATTGGGAAAGACAGTTTTGCAACTGGTTTGTGCCCCGCAGTCCCAGGAAGCGGCTTGAAATGTCTCAAATCGATCTTTGTAGAGGCAAATTGGGAAAGACAGTTTTGCAACTGGCTTGTGCCCCGCGGTCACAGGAAGCCGCTTCATATGTCCAAATCTGTTAAATTTTGTGATCAAGCAATGAAGCTTGGGCTTCACATGTCCAACACCGCTGAGCTTTGTGATCGAGCGCCAAAGCTTGGGCTTCAGATGTTCAAATCCGCTGAGCTTTGTGATCAAACGATGAACGGGATTTAGATGTCCATTTCCAACCGGTTTGTGCCCCACGGTCCCAGGAAGCTTGGGCTTCATATGTCCAAATCTGTCAAATTTTGTGGTCACGCAATGAAGCTTGAGCTTCACATGTCCGGATTCACTGAGCTTTGTGATCAATGGCCACGGCTCAACACACATTGGGATGCTTCATAATACCAATCACAGCACCTCCAAGTTGAAAAATCTACAACAAAATGAATTGTTAGTTGCATCCTTTCAGTGACGCTCAGGCAGCATGGAGCGAAAGGCAACAATGATTGATTGAATGTATGTTTTGGTCACATTTCACACACTGGTCAAGGCAAAAGTTGCCGCTGAGACACACTTGCTGTGCTTTAGTAGATGAAGCTTTGTACGCAATGATTTTGGACTTGTCATTATTTACTTCAAGGGCCCAACGCCCAACCACCAGCAAATTTGTTTGCGGGTTCTTGTGCGGTTTGCTGCGCCTAAGTGCAACCATAATGTGCATTCTATGCATTGCGGTAGACTGAAACGCAATTAACTTATGCATGATTCGATTTCACAGCAAAATGGTTGGATAACAGGGGTATTGCGGGAAATTGACTGATGTTCAAGTGAGGAAGTATCATGGAAGTGACTCATGTGAGCACGTACAGTCGTTAAAGCATTATACCAGCGCTAGCTCCCTGTACATACATATCCTTAAGTGACAACTAACAGCAACAGACTACCCCTCCAATCCACATCTCACATTGACCAGCGCTAGCAAAGGCACCCAATAAGGAATTGGTGCCTCCTCCTTGACAAGACCAGCTCAAAGCGGCATGAAGACTGAGGATCATCAAGGGGGTGGTACAGATAGAAAAAACATCAGTTTTTTCCTTGTTTTAGATTCTTTCTCTTGTTGCAAAAGGATTATTTGGAGCCATTCTGATTTCTTTTCTATCTTCCACTTCCTGAATCATAGGCATCCATTCTCCAATTTGTGTTTACCATCTGGTGCAGCTACTGCTGCTGACCTCAAGGCTGCAAATTGAGCCAGATTTGAAGCTTCCAAAGCTGCTGAAGCAACCTCAAACTCCTCCACTTCATCGCTGAAACCTCCTTCATCTTCTGGTCGCCGTGCCCCCCATCCGCGTAGTCCTCAATCCACACGAACAGATCCCGGCATTGTTTCCCAACCCTGCAACTCTCGTCTTGCTATCCCTTTGCCACTTCGTCAGTCTTTGAGCTCCAAGAATCTCATTGAGTTGTCCGACAACAATCCCTCAGTTGACAAGCACAACGGTGACAAGTCGTCGTCCGTGTCATCAGCGGCAGGTGATGATGATGATGATGACAATGACTTGTCAGCTGAATCATCACCATCTGGAAACATTAATATACACAGATCCTTCCTGGAAAGTTCTGCTTGATCCATGATGGACAACAAAACATGGTCAACAAGCTTTTATTGGAGTCTCTGTTTCCTACATAGACAGAGATTCAAAACTTCATGTCCACCATCTGACCCTCGAGTTGGTTGCTTGGAACCATTACGGAGCTCTCTTAGCTTGGCCAGTTGGACGCTTCCTCATAAGGCATGGACTTCACAAAAAGATATGTGTCTTTTCTTTTAGGTCATATCCTTATATGTATTATTTTCATTTTCATTTTCTTCTTGATTTATATTTGTTTTGTCATCTTCTCCAATACTTAAAAGCCTCTGTAAACTTTTTGTTGTATTGTGTATTCAATTTCTACCTTTGATTTTGTCTCTCATCGTCCAATTCCTCTTTTATCTATCTCAAAACTAATTTTATGTTTCTTTTTTGCTTACGAATATCCACATGGTTGCTCAACCTACTGACTCACGGGGAACAAACAACCCCACCACCAAGGAACTCCAGGATATGTTTCTATCAGCTGACAATCCAGTCTACCGGGATTTCAGCCAACACCAGATTCAATGCTAGGCCCACAAGCTAGCATTGACTGTGAAAGCGGGTCTTGGAAGTATCAAGGTTAAATCAGGAACATGTAAGCCAACTGCGCCAAGAGGACGAAAACTTGCTTTACTACTACCCAATCTCCTCAAAACAAACAAACTCCCTCCTACAATCGTTCTCAACAATGGTGAAGATATCCTTGAAGATTGTGATGAAAACCTTGGGGAATCTCATTCAGACAATAATCTTTGTGGGGGTGATCCTGACTCTGACAGCAACAATGAAGAAGGGGACAATGCTGAAGAGAACAAAGCGTCTGAGATTGAATCAGGTGATTTGTTTTCACGGGCGGTACACAAGGTGAGTTAATTGTACTTCAATCTTGTGCATACATCTTTTCCTAACTAATGATTCCTTTCAAATAAACAGGTTTCAAAAGTAAATAAAACAATTTCAAGAAATGGGTCGTTAATGGAACTGTTCCATGCTATTGCCAAGGAAGAAGGTTACACCGGCCCAGGCTTGATTGCAGCCCATGGGCAGCGTTGGAACATGATCTTGGACATGTTGGAACGGTTGCTCAAGGCTAGAAAGGTGAGATCTATTTAACTGGTTAAAGTTTGAAGTGATTCTGATCTTTTCTTGTCCAGATTGTCAATCACATGTTAAACAAAGACAAGGACAACAACTTTGACAGTATATTCATATTGCTTGATGACTGGAACATTGTCAAGGCTCTTATTGATGTCCTACACGTTTGTGATTTTTCAATTTTATAATATCAGTGAGTACATTACCGGAGCATACACTGATGTCATAACTTCCAGTCAATTCAGATCCTCTATACCTCTACCAAGTGCATGGAAGGTGATGCACCCAACGCCGGATCGGTCTTGTTCCAGTACACCACAACTATCAGCGCCCTTCAGGCTATCAAAACCGATACTCCATACCCTCGGCTGGCCAGTATGATATGTTTGATGATGGTTTGACTTGAAGATTATCAAGAGGAAGCCCTTCATTGTCATGCGATCATCCTGGCAGCCATGTTGAATCCAAGATCTCAAGGGAAATTTTTTGAGAAGTTTTTTCCTAAGTCCAGTGAGCCGTCACACAAAGTCTTGAAGAACATCTACGAGGAGATACTTGAGGACAGTCCCCCCGCTACACCCACCACTTCGAAGGTAGCTGAAACATCTGAAACAATGAGTCACAATATGTTCAAGGAGCAAAATTTTTTGCTTCACAGAACAAGGCTGAAAGCCCCAGAGACAAAGAACTTCAAGCTTATCTTTTGGGCAAATACATGTGTGATGAAAATCAAGATATATTAGATTGGTGGGCAGTAAGTGAAATTTGACTTCACCTATTTACTACTCTCTAGTTCTGACTTGTCTCTTGCCAGTGACGTGACTATCTGTGCTGCGTAGGCACATCATATGCCTGTGAGCGCACTTTCAGCGCTGCCTCCAATGTCATCACGGCCGATCGAGGTGGCTTGGCTTCACAAACCATTGAGCGTGCAGTAGGACTATGTGAGTGGCTCAAGAAGCGCTTTGTGCCCCCGGGAGATTATGGTGAAGCCATGCTTATTGCAGAAAAGATAATGGGAAGGCATAAAAAAGTAAAGAAGACTCTCTAGTTGATAAAGAAAAAGAAAAAAGAAAAACATTTCTCCATTCCATTAATCATCCAGGATCGGTCGGACTTTGTATGGCATTTGATCACCCTATATCCCTCTGTACCAATTCCTTCCTCCTTCCCTCTCATATCCTTTGGTGACTTAGTAATTTGCAATTAAGGCGCTTGTGCCAGCTTTTTGAATCCAATTTTTGCAATTTCTTTGCGCTGTGAACAAAAAAAATCTGTTGAGGTAAAATTGTGTTTGCCCCACTGCAATGAGAACTTTATGGAGGACATTGCGCTTGTAACAAAGCCCAATGCTTTTATGCAATGAGTTTTTTATTGCGCAGTTCAATTTTTACCTTTTTGCACTGCATTTCATTGAGGTTGGGCATTGAAGGCCTTGCACTTGTAGATCACGTTCCGTACCCCACAGGGTGGCCGGCATGTGAAGATTGGGTGAAATTGGCCTCTGCCAATAAATCCTAGGCTCTTCACACTATGCCACATTTACCGGCGCCACATGAAAGCCAGTGTGACCATCAACTGACACAGCCATGTGATCACAAGATGATGGCTCACCTGGTCATAGTGTGAGTCATCTCACCTGATGGGACACCTGTTCAATGGGTGAGGTGACTCACACTATGACCAGGTGTCCCATCACCTGATGACCAGGTGAGCCATCATCTAATGAACAGGTGAGCTGTCTCACCCAATCAACAGGTGAGCCGTCTCACCCAATGAACAGGTGATGAGTCACCTGGCTATAATGTGATGGGTCACCTGTTGAGGTTCACCTTATTCCAGTCCTGTTTCATTAGAAACAAATTTATTGTTGTGGCTCAGGCATCTCACATCCATAGCATTCTTCCTACATATAGTATATTGCAGAGAGACTGAAAACAATAAAATGAGAAAGGAAATAGTAATTACACTCAGAACAAAGCGTAACAAATAAATTGAGAAAAAAACGAAAAAAAGAGAAAATTGAAGCAAAAAAAGAAATCATCTTAAACTTGAAGTGAGCCAGTGTCTTCATCTACAGACAGATCATGAAGCCCATTTCCAAATCCATCATCACGTTGCTGATCTCCATTTTGTTCTTCTTCTTCTTCTTCTTCTTCTTTTTCTTCTTGTTCTTGTTCTTGTTCTTCTTCTTGAATTTGTTTCTTCATTTTGTCAGCTTTTTCCTTTTTCAAGCGGCGGTATTCATCCCTGATTTTGTCTTCGGAAGGGGAAGCCATGGTGTCAATTTTATCAATTTCCTTGTAAGCCAAAGAATGTTTGAAATATTGATCATTAAGATCCATGATTGAGTTGTAGAACCTGGAAGGAGAAGTTGTCAGAATATTAAAACCCTAAGCGACAAGATAAACAAAGAAAATAAAACTCATGCCTCCTTGTACAACTTTCCATGCTTGGCTTTCTGAATCTTGAGGAATTAGAGAGTGTCATCAACACTATTCCAGACAAAATACTTGTGATCAGTGCTTGGAATTTGGAAAGTGTGCACAGCACGCAAGCGCTATCAAGGGCCATTTAAAATATCAGTCTATAGTGAAAAATGATATAAGAATAGCAATAACTCAACAAAAGAGCCAGCCGATGTTTGAAGTCTTTTGAGACATTTGCGAATATTTGGTCCTCTGTCCGAGGGTCAGTTTGAAGGATAAACGTGTGGTGGACCTGCTTGAACAAAAAAAACTAAGCAGAGAAACAAGTAAAAAACAAATAAAAAAACCTCACCAAACTAACCAGGTGCTTAAGACTGGGCATGGGGTGGGTGGGAATTGTTTTACCCACTGGTTTGACGTTGGTAAGCAGCTAGTAATAATGAAGCATGGGTGGGTTAGAAAGATGGAAAAGCAATTGATACTACAAAAACTACTTACTACGTTACGTAAACGGCTACGTGTGTCGGTGGCCAATCGATTGGCCCAGTCGTTAACAGCCTTGGTTGCTGCAGACCCATCAGGGGTTCCATACCCAGGAGGGTACTGAGCTGCTATGAATTCTTTGTCTTTCGATTTGATATACTTCTACAATAGAGAATGTAATCAAAATCAAACAAGAAAAAAAGAAAAAGAAAAAGAAGAGAAGAAAAAAACATACCTTGCATAGCGCATCAAACGTATGGTGTATGGCAGTTTGCGTGGAGTCTTTGGTCCGAGAGTATGCTTGAATTTGCACATCTACAATCCACATCCTCAATACAAAAGACAAACATATCAGTGGAAAATGGAAGAAAAAAGGAGAAGAAAAAATTCAAACTTACCTTTAGTACATCAGAAGGCTTCCAACTGTCAACAGCAGCAGACTGGAGAGCAAGTGGCCGATTTGCCAATCCGCTCTTGACAGTTCGCTGGATATAAGAGAGGAACCCAATTGTTTCAATGACTTGATTTTCTGGTCGAGTATCCTGAAAGACACATGTCAGCCAATGCTTATAAGAGAAAAAGATAAAGAGAAGAACTACTCACCTCACATATCTTCAAGACTTGCTTGTGAGCTTCACTAGAGAGGTTGAAAGGGATTCCGCAACTTGATCCAAGTAAGTTTTCTGGCTATTGGTAAGAACATGTGGCTGGACAAAAGTAGGATGGCTAGTAGGATGTGTAGAGCGGACAGCAGAGGAAGTTACCGTGTTGGAATTGCTGTTGGTCTTGTTGGACTGGTTAGACTTCCTTTGAGCTTGGGAAGTACTTGAAGCTGGGGCAGCGGGTTGAGCAGATGAGTTGTGTTTTGTGCGTACTACAAAAGAACAGGGAACAGTATCAGTTAATGCATTCAAGGTAAGAAAGAAAACTTACCACTTCTTCCAGAGGGTGCAGGTTCAAGACTGGGCGGGAGCAAAGAAAATCTGTCTTTGTATTGGATGCGCTGTCTTTGTCTTGGTTTTGGGCATCTTGATGATTGAGCTTTGATTGTAACACTAACACAAACAGATGTGTTATATTAGTGATGGATAAAGGTTTTGAGAGAACATTAGAAAACTTACACAAGAAATCGATCCTTTGAGATCAAGTTCAATCCAGCTGAATGAACACGATTATCAGGGAAGCCGAAGATGATCCAGCTTCACAAGAATAGACTTCGATCCTATTCCAAGATGAAAGATGGATCCGAATGGAAAGAAGAAAGCAGAAAAATGTTAGTAATCTTGTTGTCATACAGAGTTTGAGATAAGGAGAGATTAATAAAACTTACAAGTGACCAATCGATATAAGTCCAAGAGAAATAAAATGAGGGAAGTTGAAGATGATCCAGCTTCACAAGAATAGGCTTCAATCCCATCCTGAGATGACTCAGACAAACAAAATGATGTCAGTGAGGTTGTTGTAATGAGGAGTTCAAGATATGCAGAGATTAAAAATGACTTACAAATGAACAACCAATCCAAGTCTGAGATGAACAATTGAAAACCTAAATAAAAATTCAACTTTGAAATGAACTGAAAACAACAACTTGATCAATGTTCAAAAGAAGACAGTTACCAACAAAAAAAGGAAAAAAGGTTGATTGAAGTACAATAATCTCATGAATGAGAAGGAAAAAAGAGTGACAGGGGAGAGACTTACAGTAAATTGATGGATCTGATCCAAGTCAAAGAGAGAACTTTGAACAATGTGAATCCAAAGAGATTGACAAAAAGAAGATGATAGAAGTGAAAATGGAGATGATTGAAGTCGAATTGAACTGGATCTGACAAGAAGTGGTGGTGCACCAGAGTCTGGGTGAAATTTGGTACCGGTAATTGTCACACCTGTGATGCCTAATACTGAGTGTCACACCTGTGATACACCACAGAAGTCCATGGAGTTGAACTTGAGAGTAGCTCACTCGATTTCACAATCTTACTCACCAAACTACCCACAGTCACTCCACGTTTACCAGAAGCTACATCACCTCTTCTAGTAAGAACCTTTAAATCCTTACAAACAAACAAATAAACCTCTCTAGTCTTACCTGAATACTTCATACTATATTCTCCATCTTGACTTGGAAACATTCCTTCATGTGATGATCTCAATACTTCATATATCATCCAGTTTGCTTCTTGTTGAAACTTGGAAACTAATCCAATCGGAATCACTGCCAGCATTAAATAGGTTCCCTGGTCGGAACATGACCTAGGCTGGGAATATCATTGAGAGAAGAATGGAGCATCAAATCATCTCGCACTGCACATCTGAGCCATAAAGCATACACTACATATGTGCAAACATCTGAGTAAATCCTTAGCTATCAGCTACATACAGGTCCGCTCAGTTATCTGCTCATCTAGATAAGGAAATCATGTGTAATACATGCTGTAACTTTGTTCAGATTGAGACACACATTTCAAAATATTGACTACATATATCACAATGGCTACTCAGGCAATATTCATGGAACTGTGTAACAGTAGCAGAATGGGAATCTGATCACTAGGACCCATATTCCCATCTGGGAACCTCTTTAATGCTGGCAGTGAATTGATACTGGATTGTAATCAAACACATTGATAATCAAATGTGTCACGTCTGGGATTCAAACAATCAAATCTAAACTACAAGTTTGTGAATATCTTTCATGAAAGCTATTCAAGATTTGTAGAGTTAATTCAGTTAAACTTTCATTCAGTAGACCCATCCCAAGTGATGGGTTCCATTTCAGATCTCAAGTTGGATTTAAAATTGATCTCCAACACTCTTAAATTGATAGCTTAACATAAACAGTAAAGATGAGAGGCCATGAGCTACGAAAGGAGATCTTTCAAATGATTAGCGTTTGGGTCTGATGGCAGATCAAGTTGAAAATCTCTTGTACTTCCCAATAACTTGGTGGTGATGGATCTTCAGTAAATAGACCAGAGAGATGATGTGATGGTGTAGGAAATGTAATAGGTGAACCTTGTTGAGGATCATGTAGATTGATAGGTGTTAGATCTCTTAGATGTGGTATAGCTGATCCAGAATGACGAGGTGCCAAAACAAGCTGAAGATTCCAACATCAAAGATACATCAGCTTGTCCTTTCATCAAATGAGTTCATTAAATCAAATATACTGAACTGGATTGGTAAAGAGATAACTAGATTTCTAGATTGATTAGTACAGAAACTCTCAGGCTAAAGAAATACTAGTATGAAAAGAAGCATCAAGATCGATCACAAAATCATCAGTTAGTCACACCAATCAATCATAAGACAAACAACAAATCATTGCACCTGAATGTGACGTCACAGGTAGATGTCATAGGTCTCACAGCTAGCAACTTCCCTTTCCACTCTCTTTTGTGAAGTTGCGTTCGCCGTCATCCGTCAATCACCTCTAGAGCGAATCACTCGATCAAGTTTTGTCCACCCTCATTCTGAGTGAAAACAAAGTCCTTTAATCAATCATTTTACTTCTCTTTGTAAGTCTTTTCCCCTTGATCTCATTCAGATCAGCCTAATGTTTGTGTTGTTCATATCAAATTTGTTTGGTTGATTGCTCCATTTGTAAGCCTTATTTAATTTTCTTCTTCTTTCTTCTCTACACCTCATTCACATTGTCCTACAGATTGATGTCGTTCTCTTCTGTTTCTGTTTGAATTCTTGATATCGAGGTCTAGGTTGACTATCTCGAGTTGAAGACTGGCTCTTCAATAATGTTCCATTCTTTTTTTGTTTATTTATTTTTGTCTTTGTTTACTGAACATGATTGGTCTCTTTCCTTTTTTTGCCTCATTGTTCTGATAGCTCCATACACATGGATCAATCTTATAGGTTGTAAGTCTTTCATCATCTCAATCATCTCTTCTGACTCTCATTGATCATGGATTGATTGATTAATTGCTTGATGAACATTTCCTATAGGAACAATCAATCAAAATTGAATCATTCAGTACACAACCAAATCATTGAACATTTCCATCAAAGGCTCATTTTTTATTCAAGTTGACCGTTTATTCTTGTCTTAATTCTCATTTTTATTCTTGTTTTTTTCTCAATATCATTTCCCTTGCTTGTGTAATTGCTATCTGTATGTTTTGTCATTGCAAAAGATAGATCAGTTATAGTCTTCAATTTCATACTGTGAGCAAAGAACCAAAACACCCCAGCTTGATTTGAGGGTGTTGCTTACAATGAGCCATCACTCAACAGCCCCATACTTGCTTACACTACAGGAGTACGAGCCATCTCACCTGGTTGCCACAAAGTCTGACTCGCACTCTCAACAAGGTGAGTCATCTGACCTTATCATTGAGTGATCCTTCTCACATCACAACAAGGTGAGATGACTCACTCGATGACCAGGTGAGCCACCACACTAGGTAGCTACATGATCAGATTGGGCGAAGCCCACGCTGACTGGCATGTGTAACTCACATTGGGTATGACGATGTAGACAGCACACAGAGTCAAATCTCACGTGAGTGTCACGTGCCACCTGCCCCGTGGTGTAGAATGTTTGTTTTTGCTGATTTCTACAATTTTAGTGAGTATAAATGAAATGGAGAAGAGAAAGGTGTTTGAAGTTGTCCAGTAACGGAGAGAGTGAATTTGATATTGTTGGGGTTAGTTGAATCAAAGTTTTGCTCTATTGTCCAAGCAATCGCAGGCTGAGCTCAATGTGCAAAGTGATGGGGATGGATGGAGATGATGAAGCCTCTACATATGTAGGCGGAGTCAAATTGTTGCGCCAAACGTGTGGAAGCACCACAGAGATGGTTTGAATTTGATTTTAGAGATGTTGAACTTTGAAGTGGTGAGCTTTTGAGCGGTGGTGTTGTATGTGTTGTATGTGTTTGAGAGGGTTGGCGGACCCCACACTCAGGGCTTCCGTAATCAACTGACCCCGCGAGTTTTGAGATACCCGAGCCGCGGCGTCAGCGCAACCCCACATCTGCCGTGTCAGCTGTTTGCGTGTAGTGCATGAATTATTGAAAAATAAAATTTGGAATGAAACATCTTACAGCAGCAATAATCAAAGTCATAACATAATATAATTTCTCTTCAAGAAAGTTTGTGAGTGAATAAGAAAGATTTACTCACATCAATACATTGATGACAAAAGTTACAACTAAATAAGATTGATCAAAATATAGAGGAAAAGCCAAAAAATACTAAAATCACATCATGATGATATATGTTGAAATCATATCAATATATATTATACCTAATGATATAAACTGAAAAACTATGATAGACAACCCCCATCAACATGTGTAAAATATTGAGGTTGGATGAGGTTTGGTTGTGTTTGGATGAGTTTGGATGAGATTTGAGTATGATTGAATGAGCTTCGGATGAGATTAGAGTATGATTGGTTGAGATTTGCGCCCCCCCGCCGATGAGATTTGAGTATGATCAGATGAGATTGGATGAGTTTTGGATGAGATTGGATGAGTTTTAGATAAGATCAGATGAGTTTTGAATGAGATTGGATGAGTCTTGAGTATGGTTGGATGAGCTTGGAGTATGATCATCCAAAACTCATCTGATCTCATCCAAAACTCATCTGATCTCATCCAAACCTCATCCAATCTCATCCGATCATACTCAAATCTCATCCGGTATCATCGAAAAGGAAGTTAATAATATCACAAAATAAACACAATATCTGATTAAAATTATAATAATTTACATCAACTTGATTAATCTCAGACTCATCAACAGTTGAGCTGCATCGACAGGTGTTGAGGCCCCATCAGGATTCACCTAGGTGTCAAGACCCTGTGTAACAGAAGAGCACCATTCTTCCGGAGTGACCTCTTCCACTTCAAAACCAGCGATCTCACGATGGACTTGAGCGGAATAGAAAGAAGAAGAATTGAGGATATATGAGTTGTGTTCAAAGTGATTAACTTCCCATCCTTTTTGCCTGATGACGCGCCGTTCAACCATCTGAGTCTTGGTTCAAAGAATTTCACAATCTCCATCATGACAGTTGTGCTGGAAATTCAAAAGGCAGTTGATGTCCTAATAAAAAATTTGGTCAGCATCTTTTATCAGACAAAAAATCATGGCTTTGAAAGACACACTTTAAGCTGAACCCACACCTTATCCTTGCATTTTTGAAACTCTTTCAATAATAAAAAAGATGGATTCCTGGGACGGGCTAAGTGCGGACAATTTCAACCCAAGCCTGGGAGTTTGCTGGTGTGTTACCTTGCCACACAGAGACAACACATCCAATAGATTCATTGACAGTGTTTGCGTCAGTTGCTTGACAAATCTAAAAAAGAGTTAGATATCAATATTTTGACCAAGGAAAGATAAGATGATTGGACAAACAAATACAAAAGTGTCAGCCTTGACCTTCTGATTCTTGCTCAGTATAGCTGTTTCAACAGACTTCCATTCATGTCAAGGGAATATGCGCTTGAGTTGTTCTGGACAGTTGGAAGCATTCTTGGAATCTGATTTGACAATGATGACAAAATCCAAAATATGAGTGTGAATTTTTGAGTGAGAAGATAAATGATACACTCACAAATAAACTTGATATTGGGTTTCTTGTTCCAATCAGGATCAAAACCTAAACCCTTCTGGATGATTTTGTTGTTTTCAACCAACTCCCGAACCTTTGGTCCTGCTCAAAGATTTGCACCAAGTTCTTCATCAAAGAAATTACTGCCAGAGAATAAAATTCGGAAGAGACAATGAGTGGTGGAGGTTATGGCAATGTCACGCAATGGACTTTGATTATTCAAATGGACAGATGCATCACGCGTGACACGGTTTAAGCTTTTGAGCTTTTGAGTTGCAAAAAGGATAGCTGGACCAAGCCGCACAAATGAATGTACGAGATGAAGTAGCATGTGAAATTTAGGTTTATTCTTCCATTGGGCATTGAGAGAGATGAGTTGATTTAAGAAGCGTCGAATGAGGACTTCGAGTTCAGCAAGATAAACCGACATATCTGATATTTCAGGTCGGAAGATATACAATCCGAGATTTGAAAGATAGCTCCAGAGTAGACGGTGCTCCTCGTCGATGTATTCAAAAAGTACAAAAGCAACCATTTTCATAACAACGGCAAACTCTTTACCAACTAAGCTCTTGGCATTGTCAATCATAGTTTGAGGAATGATTGGTGCAATGTTGAGTCCAGAAATGTTGAAAGAAGCATATCACGCTTTGAGATCATCATGATGACGGGGAGGAATAGTGGAAATTGCATCACTGTAAAGGTATTTGGTAATTCCAAGAAGGAAAACATGTAGAGTCTCTACCCGAGTGTCTAAGTGACCATCAAAGCCTGTTGAAGACATGAATATCAACTTTAGTGAGTTTATCGAAAAAAAATTGATAAATCAAATAAAGATCAAATAAAACCTTTGAGATCCAAGAGCGGATTAAACAACAGGTCACCAAACTCCTCATCAAGTAATTCACATTTTTCTATGATAGCTTGTCAATCTTCTGCAGTTGCTGTAGGCATATCTCAAATCATTTGAATAAATTTTGAGTTTATGCTATCTTGTATTCCATATTTTTTTGCCAAGTCACTGAACTTCTTTTGGGATCTTGGTTTTCGAACTATTTTCCAGAGCTCCCTTGTATGTTCTTTTGTGAGAGCCCAATCACAAAATTTGAAATGTTTCTAATGAAAAGATCTAATAAGTCAGGTGGTTCTTTATTTTTGAGAAAAACATAAATCACATACCACAGAACCATCAGCACTTAAACCTAAGAAATCCTGTATGTAAGTTTTTGTTTTCTTTTTTTCTTTAGATTCCACACTCAAATCGCATATACGGCAAGGGTTGAGTGTCATTGATGGATTAGGTGTGTTGAAAATTTTGGCATGCATTGGAGACTCGCCACAATGATGAAGTGGTGAAGCTGTTACATAAACATCTTTCTTTAATGTTGAATTGTATGCTGAAAATCCTTCACTGCTCATCTGACTAAAAAAAGATTAAAATCAGTTTCAAGACAATATAGAAAAAGTTTTAAAAGTTTTTACACATACTTGAATTCATCTACAGTCCTACCAAAAAAGCTCAAGTGCGTTTGCAGTGTTTGTAGTTGCTACAAAGTGTATGTTGAACTCTGGATTAGCAAGCTTAGCTGGTAACACCGTGCCCGTGAAGGGCGCTCTAGAAGTTGGGGGCCTTCAAGAGTACAAAGGCAAGCTTTTGTACTCGTTGGAGCCCCCGACGTTGGGGGCGCTCTCCACGGGCACTGTGTAAACCGACGAGTATTGTATATATAGACATATGCTTGTTCCACTTCTTTGACACGTTTCCGGAAGTATCATCCAAATAAAGTATCATAGGTATTTGTTGAATTAACAATCCATTGGCACAAATTCCCCAAGGATTTGGAAGTGGAATTGACAAAACATTTTTGCCGTCTGGTTCTGAATCATAAAAAAGATGTGTATTCAGCATACTGAATAGAAAGACAACAGGAAGAAACTCACGAAACAGTGTGTTACTACAAAAATCCTTCAGCATTGAACCATCTGATAATTCCAAGTTTGGATACGGATGATAAAATTGATCAACTGAAATAATTTCGTGATTTTCTGAGTTCCAGTCTTCTTCTTCTGGGATTGAGAGTTTGAGACCAGTATCTAATTCAGATGGTTGATTGAATAACTTGACAGATTTCGAAAAGATGACACCTTTTTGCTGATAAAAATGTATAGGAACAACTTGCTCACCAGAAAGAAGCTAAAGAGGCTCGTAGATATAGTAATGAAATGAGTCATGTTCAATCATTTGGACTCGTAGATCTCTAGAATAATCTTCTCTCCACTTTTTCGATTGTGAAAGACGGTTGATGGGTTTGTTGTCAACAGCCTCCGGAATGAACACCAGGTGCGGACTAACAAGTGGATTGCTCAATTCCTATGTCATAGAAATCAGTCAACTTGAATCAATTTTTGTTCAGCCCAAATGAAACTAACCTGTGTGATAATCTCTTGCATTTTCAATCCAAAACAAAGATTTCATGAAGGACTTTCTTGTTCAGCAACAGTTAAACCTAACCACTTCTTCAAACGTTCACGCATGTCTCGAGTGGTGTTATATGTTTGAAGAAATATTAAACAGATTGCAAAAATTGAACGTATCTGTTCGTATTCTTCTCTTGAGATCAATTTATGCAAACTTCCAATCAAAAGCATTGATACAAGATGCTAAGCAAGAACACAAAATGAAACTGTCAGTATTTCCAATATAATTCAACCAAAAAAACTCAAAGAGAAGACTTACTTCTTTCTTCTTAAATGGATACCAGTCACTTGTCCGATCATATGTAAGTAATGTTGCTGAATCAATCTCTGAAGTGCTGCTAGACGCATCAGAATCACTTGATTTGTCCAAACTACCTATATTATCATCAACTTTACTTCCACACAGAGAGTTTAACAAATCGTCAGAGATGTGGTCAATGTCTATAAAACCAGACTCTTCATCTTGATCATCGGATTGATTTGATTGATTTGATTTATTGGATTCATTAGATTGATTTTGAATGATCTGGATGATTCAAATGATTGGATTCATTGGATTCATTGGATTCATCAGATTCACTCAATTCATCAATAAGTGCATTTTGTATAGCAGCCAATTCCCGGTGGTACATCAGGTGAGTGTCGTACGTGTCGTTCATTTTCAAGCACAAGAGATCTGTGTTTGGATTCTCTGACATGAAGCCTGTCAGAGACAAATCTGCTATGACATAAAACACATTCAAACTTCTCTTTGTTTCCCTCTTTTACACTGACAATGACTATATGTAATACATGCCAAATATCAGTTTCATGTCTCTTTCTTTCTTATGTCAGACAAGTTTGAGACTTACAGCCATCTGAATGCACATACACGCTTTGTGGCATTATACAGTTTATTATTTGGAAATGATACTCTTTGAGTATTTTAAATTTACACACTGTCTCAAGTTGATGTAATGTAATTTTTTTTTCTTCGAGTATGTTTAATTTTAATGTAAAGTGTTTAAATCAAACAATTAGTTTCAATTTGCAGCAACTCTCCTGATTTGTTCTTCTTACAACACGCTGTCCAAGTTAATTACTTTCTCTTTGAGTATTTTTAATTTTAATGTATAATATCTAAATCAGACAATTAGTTTCAATTTGAAGCAACTGTCTTAAGTTGTCCTCTTTGAGTATCTTTAATTTTAAACAATTATGTTTATTTCCCAGCAACTGTCCCAAGTTGATGTTATGTATAGATCAAAAACAAAGATCAGTTCATCTCTACAAAACAGATTGTAAACAATAGGACTTACCAGTATGTGTGTTCTGTAAACCCAAAGAATCCTTTTTACAAAAGCACGGCAGTCCACAATTGCAAAGAGTACTGATGAGAATCTTATCTCTAAGTAGTAGATAGAAGCAGTTTGATTTGAAGTTGATGTTCTAATATTGGTTGTTGTATTGATTTAATGTTCTTGAGTTGAGTCTTTGTTTTTGATTATTTCATAGAAGTTGGAGTGATTAGATGTCCTAAAGAGTTAAATCGCAACTCGTTGTCAATCCAAAAGAATGGATTCAGTTAAATCAGAACTTGTTGTCGAGCCAAAACAATGGATTAGCAGATCAACAAACAGTTGATGAGGAGATCCTGAATGTTTCAGATAACCTTGAAGTTGTTTGAGTCAATCTGGTGCGCTTTCGGATTGTTTGTATCGAGGTGTTTGAATTGAGGTTCGGCTCAAGAATGTTTTTGCAGTGGTTTGATGGATCAATCAAAGAGAAGGGTAAAAACCATTCAAATGGTTGGTTACCATTTCATTGCACTCATCATCTCTCTCACTCTCATCTCGCTTTATGATTGACCACACACTTTTATTGGCCTTCAAAATCAATGTGTAAAACTCATAATCATCAAGACCTTCAAGCAATAAGATTAATCGTAAATCTATTTACTTATTTAGAAATGAATCAAGAAGAGCTAACTCATAGATCAAATGTGTAGTGCTTGATGTTGGTAGGCGAGAAGAGAATGTTGGTCAAACTGTTAGAGAGAGTCTCTGCAATGTATTCTTTTGACTTCAACTTGTTTGTACAATGGCCAGGTGCCGAGCACCCGATGCCAGCCTCACAGAGTACCTGGACGGCAGGTCAATATTTCCTTGCTTGACCAACCTGCCATCCAGGTACTCAGCATCTGAGAGAGCTTGGATTGTCAGACAAACCTGATCTGCCTACCAATTGGCTGGTAAACCACACTACACTGAGGTGGTCATTTTTTTCACCTTGTGGCTAGGTGACGGCCTGGGTGAGGGCCACGTGGCCTCCCTCAGGTGTCTTTCACCTAAAAATGTCATATGTTTTCACAGCCCCACCACACAATGCCACTATGGCTCGTTTCAGGTGGGGCCAGTTCAAAGTCACCCCGTGGTGTACGTGGCGCACTCCGGCTTGTCATTGTTTCCTGCAATGCCAGTACTCTTGTAGATCACATTCGGTATGTGGTGACCTCCAACTTGTCACAAAACTTCTGCTTCACCTTGTCTTCAACTTTCCCTTTTGGACTTCTCCATTGTTCACTCTTTTAATGGTTATCTGCACTTTGTGTCTGGTTTTCTTCCAATCATCACCTTACTCTGCTTTTATTTCAATCATCTTCTTTTTCAGCATGGCACACAACAAACCTTGACACACTGAGAGCTCTACACACACCAAGCCTGACAACATTTATACTTCAGATAGCAGTCACCACTCGACTTCTAATGTCACTGGACTTGAGGATTTTCCACGTGCCGCCAGCATACATGAATTCCTCCCTTTTCCTGTTGTCCACTTGGCGCCCACTCCCACTGGCTTCAATCATAATGGAAATTCCAACCGGTTGGTTTGGGATACTTCTTGTCAACCTCTGTTGTTTGAGCTCAAACCTATTTGTCTGACACTCCATGTGAGAAAAAGATCAAAAACAATGTTATCTTTGCAATGAAGGCCTCTTCACCCTGGATCTCTCAGGGTGATTGCCAGAACGGCTGTCCCAATATGCAACCCTTGCCTTGAACCGCTTCCAATTCACCTTCCCGGCGTGGAGGCCCCGTACGTTGTCACAAATGGACTTGACTGTTCCTCTGTAATTGCTCTGGTCACCCTTGCAAGCATTCACACCCTGAGTAGGCAACCCCACTTGTAAATCCTGTGGATCCATCAAAGTCGGTTGCCCTGCCCGTTGGTCATTTTGCAAGACTTCGACGGCAAATTGGCATTTCAATGGTATTGGCAATACAAGTGTCACAATCCATATTCAGCAAATGATATGCGGCGCATGCAACTGCCCTCAGTTGTGCGTGACTGGCTCAACAAACGTATCATCAAAGGTCTTACATGGCACTTCATCCAACAATTGTTATTGTGTCCAGATTTACTTCCTGTAAGGCACCCTCATTAAATCTCTCCTTGTACATAATGCTGCCCCCTCCCTCAGTACAATGATAGTCCTGTAAGCATTGTTCCAGAAGCCTCAACATTGATAGGCAGACTGTTGCCAACGCTATTCAGCACCACACTACTTGCATCAAGCAATTGGACAGTCATGCCTTGACTTCCATCACAATGTGGTTAGAGCGTCTTCAAAGCGCGGATGGCACACCACAAAGGACATCAGCAAGGTCAACAAGTGCTTACAAATCACATTCTTTTCACCTTGGCAACGTGTCCAGCTAGCAAAGTATGGTGTCAACATTATTTGTCTTCACTTGACTTATAATGTCTGCTCAACTATCCCCAAATGGCCGCACTCCAAACTAACTCTCCTCACCCTCATCATTTTCCATCCAACCACTGGCAGTGTTGTTCCAGTTGTCTGGTTCTTAACCTCGGCTAAAAAAATGTTAGTCTTCTACATCCCACCTCACGATTTCATACATTTGACTGAGTCCTTCATGACCAATTGCGCCTTGGCATATCAAAAGTTGGTCAAGAGACCTATGCAACCAGCAGGACACCACCTCACCATTTCTTCTGCATGTTCCACGTATTGCACGCTATCCGTGCCAAAGCTAAAACATTGGTACATCATCCATTTTCCCTGCCCCACTATTGTTGCTGATCAAACACGTTGTCCTTCAATGCAATTGCAAAGGCGCCCCAGGACAACGCGGATGTAATGCACAAGGATGCCATGGGCGTCATATACTCTCCTTGTTGGCAAAAGTCATGGTCTGATTTTCAGGACAAGTACCACAACAAATGCAAGCGTTTTGTTCACAATTTCCACACGCAGTAGGTCAACAATGCAAAGCACTGCATGTTATTTGAACACAACATTCCAATTCAAGGAGTCCATACGAATAATTTCAATGGGAGCTATCATTGTATTATCAAGTTCAAATTCCTTAATTGTACCCGCCTCTGTTGTCCGGATGACATGATCATACACTGGTCAAAAATGTGGAACCTGACTTGCGGGCAAGCGTCATAACCACTACTATGGCATTCCGGCCCCAACAAAAGACCAAGTTCCAGAGCATTGCCAAAGGCCTTGGCAATACCTATACCAACGAAGCATTGGCTACGCTCTGTGTTGACATTGTACCAGTTGACAATGGCCAAGTAGGCTGCCTCCTTCCACCTCCTTGTCTTTTTAAAATTGAAAACTCACGTCCTTTTTCCATTGACCATAGTGGACTCTTAGTAGTTTCACCCGCCCTTGCGAAGTCACATACTGTCTCCCTACCACACTCCCTGAAAAAGGCTGAATGCGACTTTTCAACAATTGCTCATGCCCATCCTACAGACACCACAAGTTCGCATGTAAGCATATGTATGTGCTTCGGAAACACGCTTCAACATTTGCAAAACCAATCTTCACAAAATCAACAATGCCACCTTGCATTATCAACCCCAAATGATCGTCAAGCCTGTCAACATAACTGTTGGTATTGCTTGTACTTTCAGTAACACTCCCAGAACCCCTTCTCCTCTAGTGAACCTGTAAGATTCTCAAGAGGGAGTCTTTGCTGAAAAGGGGGACAAGAGCTCAAAGCTCAGAGACTTGATTTAGAACCCAACTCTAGATTTCCCAAAAACACAGACTAGCTCCATCCGAAGAGTGTTTGGTCAAGAAAAGACTATCACACAAAGAAAACTGAAGAGAAATGAATTAAAGAAACCCTTGATGAAATGGATTAAGATGCTCACCTACCTCCATCCAAAGAGTATTTGGTGAAGAAAAGACTTCTGGAGCTAAGGCGACGAGACTAGTATATAATGTATCTGTCTGAAACCATGATGTGTACAATCCAACACTAAGTACCCCTTACATCCCTCCCCTTCTAAAAAAATGTAACTCCTTGTAACCTTGATCAAAAAAGAAACAAAATTAAAGGCATCACTTGCCAGCAAAATGACATACCTTGTCCCAACGCAAAGAAAGAAAGAGAAAAGAAAAAACCCCAATAAGAATAGCAGAGGTCATAATTTGTGAAAATTTGAAAAAAAAGAAATAGATAATTTGAAAGACTGAGTTTATTTTTTTATTTTTTTTGAACATAAGCTATATGAGATCTTGAGTTGAATTTGTAATATCTTGATGCTCGAGGTTTGAGTCATGAGGTATTTGTCTTGCCCTCCGAAATGCAAACCAGGAAAATATTGGATGCTCACGTGTATGGCCGAGGTATTGCTTTACATAAACAAATTATAGCAGCCTTGGTGGTGGATACTAAGTGGGAGGACTTACTTTTGGCCCTCTGAGCCTTTCTCTTCCTCCCTCCATTGGTAGTTTTTGAGTTTTGAGATGTGGAACACATTGTGTGATTTGTCTTTGACATTTAATTTCAACTTGAAGTTGCATCCTCCGTTAAGTGCCTCTGTGACCTTGTACGGTCCATCATGTTGGGGCCTTAATTTTGATGTTGGTCCACCCTCACCTCTGACAATCTGTTGCCCATCTTTTCTATCTATTAACACTCAGTCTCCTTCAGACAACATATCACCTTGCCTCCTCCTACTGTTGTAATGTACGGCCTGACTGATTTGGCTGGTCCACAGTTTTTTGTGGTACTGTGCCCATGCCGCCTGACGGTGTTTCATCCACTTTGACACATTGCGCCTGACTTTGTCTAGTCAACCTACCACAGGGAATAATCATGATTTTTGGCTGTAAACAAACTCAAAGGGCAAGACTCCTGTCAAAACTTTCAGTGCACTGTTTATCACACATTCTACCGGGGGAAAAGGGTCATACCATTTGCCATGACAATCACCAACCAGTTGCCTCAAGATTTGCACAAGTGTTTTGTTGTAAGGATGTGACGAAGGCACAAGGAATGCCCGCTGTCCATGACTCGGTCTCCCTCATGAGGAGATGTCATCCACGCAACATGCTGTCGCGTGGGAAGTTGGAGGACATTGGATTGGTAATCCCAACCGTTGAAGAGTCAGGCCCTGGATGGGACCTTGTCTTGTTTGACGTTGACCCAATTGGCTGGATCTTCCCTCTTTGAGAAGTCCTACCTATTGGGTCTTCTTCCTATCCTCCAGCTTCATCCCTCACATCTTATCCTCATCAGTGTTCTCGCTGGAGACCACCTGTTTTTTGAACTTAAGAACTCTAGTCAACACCGTTTCAACAAAATGAGATCAAGCAGGAGAAATTCAGGTTTACTTCCAGAGTTCACGTCAGAACCGACTCCACCTAACTCAGATGAATTTTTACACAATTTTCAAATTGAAACTACTTTAGAAGAGAACAAACGAATAGCTAGAGAAGATGAAGAGGAATTAAATAGAAAACAACAGTCAGAAGAAGAAGAAGAGTCAACTATAATAGAGAAAATGAAAAATAGAGACTTGGTGTTATCATCAGAAGATTCAAGTGACTCATTGATGGAAATGGAGAAGACTAAAAATGATAAAATTGGTTCAAACAAATCAAGTTAGTGGTGAAATTTTCTTTGATGATAATATAAATTTATCCGCACGACTTGTTAGTCAAGTGCCATTCCACATTCACGACTCCATGAGTCAAGTGTTTTCAAAACAAGATAATTACGACGTTAGTCAAGTAGAATATCTGTTTCTGTCTGATCAAGTAGTACAGAAACTACGATCATAAAAATCAAATGGTCAAGTATCACCTTGTACGACCAAATTAGATATAATGTTATCAATCTAATTCTCATTGGAGCTTGTTTGAATTTAGATTTGTTTAACAATCAATAATGCGAAGTGAAACTAATGGAACCATGTTTATAGAATTTTTGATAGAACAGGCAAAGTTAGCCTTGGCACAAAACGATAAAGACTTGTTAGAAAGAATTTTAAACTCAATGGATGAAAAAACGAGTGATAAAATTTCTTCAAAAGATAAATCTAACGATGAAATAAACCCATTGAAGAACTATAAAAAAGGTGAAACATCTAGATCTGGTCTAAAAGCGTTTAACGAATTTTGGGATAGTCACCTGAAGAAGTTGGACTATCATTTACCATTAACCATATTTAACAAAGAGCGGATAGAATTAGATAAATTAATATCATCTAATAATACCTCGAAAAAGAAAGACAAATTGATGGGACAAATCCCAAAGAACAAATGGTGTCTTTCTTTTGCTGAATGGACTCGTGCGAGACAATCAATGGTAAAATATCTAGAGGATCATTATAAACATAAGGATTTTGCAAAAGAGTAAGCAGCTGAAAATGATACAAATTTTGAATTGTCAAACTGATTGTAGAAATTTTAGCTTGCAGGAACATTTCGATTACGTACAAAAATTGAGTATGAGACATGGCTGGTTAACTGCCTTCAGATATGATATAGCAGTAAGACCCGATGTCTTATGTAATCATGTGAATGGAGCTCCTGGAGATCCATCAGTTAAACGAGGAGAGTTTCTAGAAGATGCTTTAGCTAGAACAAACTTATTGAGAGATGGGAGGATCATGAAATATGATAACTGTAAGTTAGAAAATTTATAACTTGAAATGTAAATTAAACTGAATCTTTCATTCAAAAAATTTAAGCTTATGCAAAAGGAAACGAGAAGGAGAGCTTCAGTCCAATAACGGGTGATAGATACCCTGTTGGAAAAAATCACAATTCGACCGATTCAGAAGTGGAGGTCGAAGAGGACAGATCATTTTTAAAAGTTCCAGGTTTTCAAAAAGGTTTCAAAGATAATAGAAGAAACAATCAATATCAACAAAGAAACGTTAGAAGATCACCGTCTCCGTATAGTAAATAAGAAAAAGGAAAAGGTAGACAGAATCCAAATCCAAATTACAAAGGAAACAATTACGATGAAAATTATCAAAAGGAGAAAAATGTCAGACCTGAACAAACACAATTGACTTCAAAAGATAAAGTGTGAGCGATAATTTGTTGTAATGATACACCTTTTTGAAATTTCCTTTCTTATAATTTGTAATAGACTGTTATTAAAATATGAAATTTAAGATTCTTATGAATAAGAACTTGTTTATCTGTCAGTAGGATACCATTGAAAAGGAATATTTCAGAAATCGGAAACAATTTACCACTGAAAATATTTAATAAATCAAAGATTTGGCCATCTAAGGTTAAATGTGAAATGAACGTGAAAGTATGGGAAAGAGAGTTAGCGAGGTATGGTCTCTTAACAGACTATCTATACCTCTTAGACGGTTTTATAGAAGGTTTTCATCAAGGAATCCCTAAACACATCATAGAAGGCTTTCAGTATTTCTCACCCCGAATCACAAATCAGCTTTAGACGCGAGACATAAAATTGAAGAAAGTATAAAGAAGGAGGTATTGGCCGGTAGAATGTTTGGTCCATTTTCAGAACAACAGGTGTTCGATAACCTTGGATTTTTTCGGACGAGTCCGTTAGGTGCAGTGATAAATGGAGATGGGAGTTTTCGATCAATTAATGATATGTCTTTCCCGAAGTTTGATGAAAGGATACCTTCTGTCAATTCATTTGTGGACAAGGATCAATTTAAAACGACCTGGGATGATTTTAAGGTGGTAGCAAAGTTTGTCAAAGCTTCAGACATAGGTGTAGAAATTGGTCTTTTTGACTGGGAAGGAGCATATTGTCAAATCCCAACCCACCCGTCACAATGGCCATATTTAGCAATTAGAGACTTTAATGGTCTGATCTATATAGACTTGAGAATAGCCTTTGGGGGCATTGCAGGATGCGATTATTTTGGAGGTCCCGCTGACGGTTGGAAAGAGCTAATGAAGAGGAAACTTAATCTGCTAGAGGCTTTTTGATGGGTGGATGACAATTTAATGGTGAAGAAGGCATCATCGGATGTTTCAATGCTAGACATTGTAAAAGCAAGTGAAGACTTAGGAGTGAAAACGAATGTTACTAAGTGCTCTGAGTTCTCAACAAAACAGAAGTTTATAGGGTTTTTATGGGATGCAGAACACAAAACAGTCACCCTTCCTACCAAGAAACTCAAAAAACGTAAGAAAGAAATACAACTATTTCTGTCGAAAGAATGTTTCAAAAGGAACAACGTAGAGAAGTTAATTACTGGGAAACTAGGTCTTCTGATATTAATATTACCACAACTGAAAGCTTACCTGGTAGAAAATTTCAAGTGGGTAGTGTTGTGGCGGACACCTGGTTACCGAAAAATGCCATGTGAGGTCAGGGAAGATGTAGAGTATTGGCAAGTATGTCTAGATAATTTGAAACCGACCAGACTGATTCCAGACTACAAGGTTTGAAATGTAGGCTGGGTGGGCGATGCTTTGTCTTCCTACGGCATAGGCATCATAATAGGGAAGTCATGGGGCCAACTCGAATGGCTCCCAGGCTGGTCCAGCCCAAATGGGAAGCCAAGGCGTACATTAGCCTGGGCAGAGACTGTCCAAAGATGGACGTAAAGGGTTACACATTATCATGCCTAACCGACAATACCACAACAGAGGGAGCAGCCCGTAACTGAAAGTCTAAAGACCCTTGGGTGAACAGCAAATGGAAAGTCCTTCAAGATTTACTGATCAAGTCAGACTGCGACCTAAACCTGGTTAGGGTCATATTGAACGACAACGACGCCAACAAACTTTCATGAGGACTTGACCCTTCAAAAGACGCCTCCAAAATGATACAAATCTCTATTCCTATCGATCTTGCTACACTCCTTCGTCAGGTGGAGCCACACACGAAGACTTTCACTCAAACAGTGATTCAATGCTAGCACATGACGTCTTGCGACAATCCAGTCCGGGAACCTTACAAAAGTTGGATGAGGAAAGCGAGTTTATCCTGTCACACGGCTGGGCGCCATCCACAGTTCGCCACTATGTGGCAGCCATTAATTGATACTTCTGGTCACAAACACCCGCCCCATTCCCAGCTACTACCTACTCCATATACCTTTTTGTGTCTTGGTGCAGAGACAACGAAGACAACGACACAGTGCTGTGTAGAACTACTAAACGGTATCTTTCCGGTCTATGAATGTGGCATGTGCTACACGACAAACGATTTCCGGAAGTGAATCTTGACAAACTTCGACTTTTGTTCAAAGCGGCAGATAGACCTGAAGTAAAGAAACCTAATCTGCGAGCAGGACTCACCCTGATGGACATACATATGCTAGTATTGATATTGAGTACTTGCACTACCTCTGGCCTGGGTATGAAGGCAGTACTGTCAACAGGTTTTTGGGGGTTGGCACGCTTAGGGGAGCTCACTCTTTGTAATGATAATCCCTCAGTTTTTATTAGAAGGAAAGATGTTACTTTCAGCGACGACAACAATCACACAGAAATCAGTGTGCGACTGGCAAAGACAGCGAGTCCTGGGGAGGTACAAATCTTACGTTTGTCAAGACAACCCAACATTTTAGATCCAGTGGCGGCAATTGAGGCGGATTTATTGCTTGTGCCTGGAAAAGGGCGATCTCCTTTATTCCCAGCAGGGGATCACCTGAGGCCCATTCATAGATCCACCATGTTAAATTTCCATAGACAACACAAACCGGGCGACGACAACACTTGGTCTGGCCACAGTTTGAGGATAGGAGGGGTGTCCTTTAAGTTGGTGATGGGAAGTTCTGTACCTGCGCTAAAACATTCAGGCCGTTAGACTTCTTCTTGCTACAAGCAATATGTACGGCCCTATGATAGAACTACTAGCAGAGCTACCATTTGTCTCCTGCGAAGACTCTGTTGCGATGATTCTCAAAAAAGCAAACGTTAGTCTGGGTTATTAAACTTTTGTTTTGCTTCACTTTTTTCTGCTTATTTTTGTAAACATGTGTTTTTATGCCATTGAGTTTTACTTTGTTGGGAGTGTCGCCTCCTCTACATACTTAATGCGTGGATGCGAGTGTCCACTGATTCAGGAATCTTGACCCAAAGAGATCGGGCTTTGAGACCCTTTGGCAGAGTCTCTGCTCTTTGAACCTCGTTCCCTGATATGGGTTCAAAAGGTCTCAGCCTTCTCTCTCTAGGTGAGGATCTTTTCAGCACTCTTGAATCTCCATACATGGAGCCTTTCAAGTGAGTGAAAAAGACAGGCTTTGCTTTCACCCACAGCTGAGCAAGCCTCACTCCTTCGGGAGCAAGTCTTGCGCACAGCATCTACCCTGAGCGTGTCAAATACATGTGAAGGAAAGAGTTGGTTAAAAACCTCTCTTTCCTTCCTCTAAAAAGGCTTCTAAAAAGGAGACCTAAAAGAATGGATCAATTTTTCACTCCTGCCGGCTGCTTGAAGATGGTAAGATGTTGCCAGGTTCACATGAACATGCATCAATAAGTTAAGTTCCTGCAAAATTTAGACGTACAGGCCTTGTCTTGGTCCACAATCATGGTTTGTGGGGCACCAAAAATTGCTAGCCAGGCACCAAAGAGTCTCTGAACTGTCTCTTCTGCTGAGTCCGTCTGGCACGTTGGAATTGCTCTAGTAAATCCAGTTAGCAGGCAAGTGCATGAAAGAATCATGTTGTAACCGCAAACCTTTGGGAATGGCCCAATGAAGTCAAGTCTGATGTCTTCCGTAGGACGTTTGGGGACTTCTGTTGCCTGCAGTTGGCCTGAAGGTAGTGTTGTTCTTGCCTTCAGTCTCTGACAGCTGTCACACAAACTCATGAATGCTTTGACTTGTGACAACATGTCCGGCCAAAAGAATTCTTCTCAAAGTTGTGAGAGTGTTTTCAATGTGCCGAGGTGTCCTAATCCAGAATGCGTCTGTTGTATCAATCTCTGCCGAAGATTACCGGTTGCAGGTATCAGCAGTTGTCTGTCCACATACATTAGGTTGTCTTTCCACTCAGTGGCTTCTTGTAACGGTAAGGTCTTCTGAATCTTCATACAGAAGGTGTCAGTAGCATATCCATCCTGAATCAATTGAATCATGTTGTTGTCAAGTGAGGCGGCTACTTGATATGCCAAGACTTCTTTCACAGCCCCCAATCACAAGTGACTGGCAGCCCAGTGCATCCCGCTGAGCTCAATTTGTTTTTAATTGGGTCTTCAACTTACATGATGCAGTCTTGGGCAAGTTTTTGGATATTTGTTGACCAGTTATCAGACATATCTTGACTAGTTATTGTAATGTTCTTGACCAGGTGTGGAACAGATCTCCACAAGTTGGCAACCCAATCTTGAAGAGATATGGGGTATATATATATCTGAGTCATAATGAGCTGACAGATTCAATTCCGCATAAGCACTGGTGAAGTCCAGATTCAATGTCTCTCAAAACCATAGATACAAATTGGCATCATAGACAAATCAAGAGTGTTCAAACAAAAAGGATACCCAAGCGCAATTATATCAGACCATCTACAACATCCTATGACCGGTCAGCCATTCAGCACCAATCATGCATCCATATCCATGCAATCCTCATCCTCGCCTTGCACAAATCCCTGGCCAAACAACAAAACTCAGTCAAAAGCAAAAAACCCAATCAATTCAAAACTCACCAGATTCATCAATTCAACCGTTGACAGCGTTTTGCTTTGAATATCAAAAGTACCTTTTTGTTCTTGATGACAACTAGCTGCCCAATAACCTTGTCACACTTAATGACATGATATCCTCCATGCTTGTCACATAGCACTGAGGCATTCAGCAAGTCCGGCAACAAATAGTACGGTTTTTTGTGTTTGTCATCATCAGAAAGAGGTACCAATGAATGGCCAACAAGGAGTGGATTTTCAGAGCTGGGAAGCTTGATAGTGTCAGTGATACAGCCCTTCCATTTACATCAGTTGTGGGAATAGGAGATGTAGCTATTTCCAGGCGTCTTCTTGTAAGTGCTATGTGGCTTGTTTGAAATGAGGATGCTTGCGGTCACATCAAATTTTGAGCGTGTCGTGTACTCTGCCCCTATATAACCATTCTTTTGAAGGGTCCCAAAGGCAATAGGACTGAGTTTTCTTTCTTTCCAGTCTGTCTGTTGCTTTCTTAAGAGGTATTCTCCACACTACACCAAATGTAATCTTTACCCGGCGGTAAAGAAAACTACTGACATAGAAAAGTCCTGAGGCAACAGGAAGAGAGCTAAAAATCTGAAAAAATATGCACCTTGTTCCTAGATGTTGGGGCGTCATGATGAGTATTTTTTTGTATTTTACACACAGATATTGGTTTATGCACTAACAATAAACGCTGAAAATCATCAAAAACTCACATGTAACAATACCTGAAATTTGGGTCATGAGTATGAAGACAATATTTTGTGGTCTAAAAACTTCAATAACTTTTGCAATTCTCCTCCAAATAACTCGATTTTTGGTTCATTCAAAAGCTGAACTATTCTCCTTCACACTTCATAATGTTAGTAAGGTGCTATCTAGTCATTTAAACACTCTACATATGTTCAAACAGTTCTGCATGAATTGCTCTGTAGGATCTTTTTTAGACCAGCTACAGATGTGATGTCTGAACAAAAAATGTAGGGGAAAGGCTCACCTTTTTAATGCACTTCAAATCGAGTGATTTGACCCAGAACTGCAAAAGTTATTGATGTTTGAAGATTTCAAAATCCTGTCTTCAAAGTCAAGGGCCAAATTTCAGGTATTGTTACAGGTGGGTTTTTGATGATTCTCAGCCTTTATTGTTAGTACATTAACCAATATCTGTGTGTAAAATACAAAAAAATACTCGTCATGACGCCCCAACATCTAGGAACAAGGTGCATATTTTTTCAGATTTTTAGCTCTCTTCCTGTTGCCTCAGGACTTTTCTATGTCAGTAGTTTTCTTTACCGCCCGGTAAAGATGACATTTTGTGTAGTGCCAATAATAGGAACATTCTCAAAAGCAGTGTGATTGTTATTGATCATGGCTTGGAAGAAGCTACGTCTGGAATAGTGCTGAAGTAATGACTGGCCCTGCCTTTCTGAGCATGGGAAAAGAAGGTCAGCCAATTTTCTACAGGTCTGATATTGATATAGAGACATACACTGATTTCCATTTTTACGTGCAGCAACTAGGCTTCCAATGATCTGCTCCCCAGCCCAGCTAGCCATATAGGCAGGTGGCCCAAGAAGGGTGGAGATAGAGCCAATGTGTTCAGCAAAATGCAAATTTGGCTTTTTCATCATATGTGGCCATCCATCTCCCAGGCAAGCTTGGTGCTGTTCAACCAACTTGGTGATCTTTTCACCATCACCATCTTTGAATGACCGTAGAGTACATATGTTACCTATTTGGATGAGCTGCAGCAGGCAGTCAAGTTTTTTGGCAGAGGAGGATCCAGGCTTGCCAGATTTGAAATGGGGGATTGATGCAAGGACTATATAGACTTTAAATAAATATTGCCAGTCTGCTGATTTAGGGGGTGGCCTGGAAGAAGCTATGTCTGGGATAGTGCTGAAGTAACAACTTGCCCTGCTGTACTTTATATGTCTGATATTGAGATGGAGACATACACTGATTTCCATTTGTATGTGCCACGGCTTGGTTGCCAGGTAAAGTGTTCAAATGGAGTCAATGTGCTCATCAAAAAGGAAACTGGGATTTTCCATCATCTGAGGGTGCCAAATTGTACTGACACTCCAGAGGAAGTCTGATAATTGGGTCACTTTCAAAAGGAATGTGATACTTATGGATGTGGAGATTCCTGTCAAGCACTTGTTCACCACTCAGTTGGGATATTGCCAATGATTGATCAGGAATCTCCTGATGACTGGACAAGATCTACATGATAACTGGTAGAGATATGTCACACAGCATGTTGAAAACATATTTGAAAGCAATTAAGAAAAAACTGAAAAAAAGGTTCAAGCCATGGGATGCACTGGGCTGCCAGTCACTTGTGATTGGGGGCGGTGTTTGCTCCTCGAGAGTGCATCCACAGTGTTTCTAGCCAGTGTGCCTGTCAACGGCTGAGGTTTTTCTGAGTTAATAGATGGGTCAATGAGTGATGGTCAGACATTACATTGACTTTCAAACCCAGCAGCAGGTGTTCCCACTTTTGCAGTGCATTCACTACTGCAAGCAGCTCTTGCTCGTGCACGGGATAGTTTCTTTCTGCTGGTGTCATTGTGCGGCTTTTGTAAGTTATTGGTGAGGATTGATCCCACTTTTTGATTTGGAATTGTGCTGCTCCAAGGCCATGGCCACTGGCATTTGTGAATAGCCGGACAGGTTCCTCTGAATCATAGTCAAGTTGTTGTAGTACTGGTAATGTGGTGACAATTTTCTTGATGTTCTCCAATGCTTTGTCTTCCTTTTTACCCCACTTGAAGGGCTCCTGTTCCCTTCTGGTTCTTGTCAATGGTGATAGAGTGCCTACGTGGTGACACCATCAATGAATTTCTTCAGGAATTGCACTGTACCTAAAAATTTCAATGGTCGCTTTGGTAATCCTGGTGTCTTCCATTTAGATATCTTCTCCACCTTGGTGTTGTCTGGGCAAACCCCATCTGCACTGATTTCGTGTCCTAGGAAGTTAATTTTGTTGCAAAACAGTTTGCTTTTTGTTGCTGAACAGTATAAGTTTGCCGCCTTCAGTCTCTTCAGTACTTCTCTCACATGAAATTTGTGCTCCTCCACTGTTTTTGAAAATACCATCACATCGTCGATGTAAACCACACAATATTTTCCAATAATGTTGCCTAATGCTTCTGCAACCCTGCTTTGATGAGTCGCTGGTCTATTTGTCAACCCCATTGCCATAACCATCCACTCAAAGAACCCAAATGGTGTTTTCACCACAGTCAATGGTATGTCCTCCTCCCGCATCCTTGTCTGAAAGAAGGAATTAATTTGGTCAATGAATGAGGAGACACTCCCTGTACTGACTAGTCGGACCGCTTCATCAACATTGGGCAGAGGACTTCTGTCTTTGACCGTGTATTTGTTCAGCGTCCGGTAGTCACATACCCAGTGTGGTAGGGTGTTTGGGTACTTCTTGGGGATAATCATTGATGGTGAGGCGTATTGACTTGTTGACTTTCTTATTTGACCTGCTTTCAAATGCTGTTCAATTAGTTTTCCACATGCCAGAAGATACTTCTGAGGATGATTGTACTGCTTTTTGTTGATCACAACGTTTGGGTCAGTGAGTACAATTTTGTGTCTGACTTGGGATGCTGAATCCTGCCCTTCAGGCGGAATGACATCATCCTGGTCTTTGTCAACAACTGCTGGCAGTTCTTCCGGGAAGGGGTCTGAAAATTTGCTCAAGACCCTCTCCTCTCTTGCTGTCAAATCACGGTTGGCTTGCACTTGCTCAAGGTTTGGATGACACAAGATACCATTGATTTTGTCATCACAGACGTAATTTCATTTTTAACAGATTGTTCAATAAGTACTGTGTTAGTAGGTGCATGTGTGACAGTGCGGTTCCTGAGAGATGAATCTAGATGAAATTATTCCAAGAAGGGTGTTCCTAAGATTACGGCATAACTTGAGCCTCAGGGTGCTACCTTGAAGAAAGTAGATCCAAATTGTAATTTTGGATCTGCTGAGCTTACAATAGCAAAGCAAAGCCCTTTGATAACATGTGGGGCGGAGGCTGTTGGAATGGCCAGACTCATACCTATGGGTGTCACAAGTGGTCTACGTGGTATTTTCACCTTCTTTGCCATTGTTTCTGCCATCAGATTGGTTTTGGCTGCAGAATCAATTAATGCACGTAAAGGAGTCCCATTAATCAGCAATTCAAGGATGATCGACTTGCTTTGTTTGTCTTCATTGACACACCCTGATTCCTCCTCTTCCTTCATGTGGGCCACTAGAATACGGTCTGCCTCTTCATATCATTCTACTTTGCTCTCAAACGGTTCCGGTGCTTGACTGAAAGATTGTCCTTGGTGTATTGCTCTAACTGGAACTGGCTGGGTTGGTCTTCCTACAGGTCTTTGAGTCGGTGCCCCTGCCGGTGCCGTAGGACGTGAAGTTGCGTTGACTGGTGGGTTGGAGCAACGTCGGGGTCTTGGTCTGGGGTCAAAAACAGTTAGAGGGGGTATAGTGATATAGGCACCTTGAATTGGTCCTTGACATTGTGGGTTCCCACATTTTGTCCTGCGCGCTGAGCAAATACCAAAATGTTGCAGGTATTGGTGGAAGTGCCACACGTAGTCCGCTTGTTGCCCAGGTGTGCGACGGTCGTTCAGGGATGAGATGCTGCCTGAATTTCCATTTTGTATGCCAGGAGCTTGGTATGCGGGTTGACTGACTTGCAGGCTTTGTTTGGAGATCATATGACTGGATTCAAGTAATAGCCAGATGTCTGATTCCAGCCATTTGAAAGGCATGACTTTCAAGAGTTGAAAATCTGTGACCCATTGCTGGACAACTTCCGGTGCACCCCACACAACGTACTCTGCCAGGTTCTTTGATCCTATCAAGCTTTCAACTTCCATGAGTGTGTAGAGATCTTGTGCACAATTGGTGCACATCTTGAAATCCTTGTTCTGCTTCATCTTCAGCTGGCAAATCGATTTTTCAGTGTCATCCAACCATCCCGTTGGTAGGGTTAACCTCTGATCATGAGAGTCCAACAAGTCCTTCCTCTGATTGACGAAGCCAGTTCCCAGATCAAGGTTCCACAATGATACAGCCTAAGATGATCAATTGCTCCTGAGTGTTGTCTAGTTGTTTCAATCAAGAACATTGTTTGGCAAATTGTTGCCAATTGAATAAGGCTGCCGGATCTTTGACTGGTCCCGTGAACTTGGGGGCTTCTGATAGTTTAATATTGAAAGCCCGTACCGGTCTGTTTGTTGAATCTTCTGGTCTAGCACAGGTTGTGCTACTAGTTGTAGTGCTGGCTGTATGGCCTGAGCAAAGAATACTTGTCAAGCTGTTTCTGGACCCATCAGGTTGTCAGGTCTTTGCCACCCCGGGTTCAGTTCAAACACTGAAGTTGAGTAGTTTGATACAAGTGGAGTGGTGGTTGTTCCTGGTAGTGGTGTCATATTGTCTTCTGGTATTACTGGCAGTCCTCGTATTGTGACTTCACTCAACACTGTCCTCTGTCCCGCTGGCGTTGGTGTGCCTGGTGAGGGTTGGTGTGCCATGGTGCTATGGAAGCGTGTCGTGTCAGTAGTTGTTATGTTTGCTGGGGCTGTGCTTGTTGGCTGGGGCTGTGCTGGTTGCTGATTGCTGAGCCAGGAGGAACTGTGACATTGAGGCCTCTAGTGCATTGAGACGGTCTCTGTCAGATTGTAATGCAGCAATCTCTGCCTGAAGTCTTGCAATTGTGCTGTCTTTGTCTTTGTCATTGTTGGTGTGTGAGTCAGTTGACTTGCCTTTGTCCGTAGAGGAAGTCTCCATATTCAAGATTGGCGTGAATACAAAGCTGACTGGTGGGTGAGGCGTCTATTCAGCTAGTTTTGAGCTGAAAAACTGGCAAATGATTGTTGCGTCCTTGGTGACCGCTGCATCTGCTGGGTCCACTAGTTCAATAGGTTTTGAAGTGGCAAATTGGGTCAACATCCAGCTGGCTTGTAATGTAAAATTACTGTCAGGTGTGTCAGGCAGCACTTCTGGCTTATAGTTGTATCTTGGCGGGATGGGCAGCGGTGGACTTTCTGATTGTGTCTTTCGCTGTTTTTGTCAACCTGGAAAGGATCCTGGGTCACCAATGAAGTCAGTGGGTAGCTCAAATCCCATTAAGTGTTGCTTATCAGCGGTCCAATCAAGTTTTGATTGGTTGTCTGGTGTCTGGGGTAATCAAAATAGTTCACTTGTCAAAAGAAAACGGTTTCAAAAAAACACGTTTAAAAATGACTCAGATCAATCAATCGAGTTTCAAGATTTAGTGACGGGGAATAGATTAAAAAAGTGTAAGACTCTCAAGAGTCCTCACTGAAAAGGGGGACAAGAGCTCAAAGCTCGGAGACTTGATCTAGAACCCAACTATGGATTTCCTGAAAACACATACTAGCTCCATTGGAAGAGTATTTGGTGAAGAAAAGACTATCAGACAAAGAAAACTAAAGAGAAATGAAAAGAAACCATTGATGAAATGAATTAAGATGCTCACCTAGCTCCATCCAAAGAGTATTCCATGAAGAAAAGACTTCTGGAGCTAGGGCGATGTTGATGATGCCAACCAAGGAACAACTTGGCAGTGAGTTTCATGGCTGGGGAGCAGTTTGTAACAGACACAAGCATATGCTGATAGCAAGGCCTGTGTGGCACGCAAAAAGTTTTCCTCAGTCCCTTGAGGAAAGACTTCTCAGTCTCCCACGCCTCAGCTCAGCAGCCAAACTCCGCACATCCATTCCGGATCAGCATCATGTAAGGTGCGTGAGAATGCACCTTCACTAGGGACTGTTTCTCAAGGGGCCAAAGCCGAGACAGAACTATCACCACGTTTGTATTCCTGAATACGGCCTAAACACCAGATAATCAATATAAAAGACTACAGAATCGAGAAGGAGGAAAGGGAACCTCAAGGGAAAAGAAACAAGAGGGAGGAGAATTTACAACTGACTATAAAGACTCTAACTAACACACGTGTGAAACTATACACTTGTAATCTTGTGACATCTAACTCCTCCCTTACACCCCCCCCACCTAACAATGAAGCTACTTTCTAACCGGAAAAATTGTAATTCATAAAATATAGAAATGAAAGAAAGAAAAAAAAGAAATTTAAAACAAAATCCTTCATAAAATCCAAGCACCCTAATAATTTTTTTTTTTGAAGAGAAGAAGAGAAAGAAAGAAAAAAAAGGAAGAAAATGAAAATGAAACAGCAAACAGAAGAAATAACCACAACCACGACCAAAATCCATGAGATTCTCCGTCGAGTTGAGGTCGCCGCGCCAGTCCTGGTAAAACACAGAGAAGGTTTCGTGCTCACAGACGTGGCCAAGGTGTTGTTGTGAAAAAACGACAAGGGGTAGAAACCCGCGGCGGTGCATACTAAGGAGAGAACTTACTTGCACCCAGTAGTCTCTTGCCCCTCAGGAGCCTCCTCTGACGCGTCCGTCCAATAAATCTTGAGCTTTGAGATGTGAAAAATGTCATGTGATTTGTTGTTTGCCGACAATTGAAGTTGACCATCTTGACCATCATTCAGAACTCGAAGAATCTTGTATGGCCCATCGTATCTTGCTCTTAACTTTGCCACCTTGCCACCTACGACCGCTGCTCTGTTTGAACTTTCTACCAATACCAAATCTCCCACCTGAAGCTTAAGATCACCACCCCTGCGTTTGTTGTATTGCAATGCTTGTTCAACCCTCAAAACCCACAACTTATCTCTCCAATGCTCCCAATCATTCTGCCGCAAAGACACCCACTTCTCTACATCTCTACCAACCATATCAACTTCAGACGCCACTGGAAATAACCTCGGCTGATGACCCAAGACGAAACGCATGGGCAAGACTCCTGTCACTACATTCACAGCTGAATTGATGGTGTATTCCACCGAAGGTAGTGCCGCTAGCCAACGACCTTGTTGACCTTGCGTTGAAAAGCGAAGTACTTGACCCATGGTTTTGTTTGTTCTCTCAGAGCGTCCGTCTGCCTGCGGATGGTACGCGGTGGCTAAATTGATCTTGATTCCCAGCAATTTGTGAAGCTCCTGCCAAAACCGCGAAGTCCACAGTTTATCCCAATCTCCAACCATATCGTTCAGTGCGCCAAGGACTGAAAGCCAAGACGAATATAAGCGGCGTGCCGTCCGTTCAGCTGAATCTTTTTGATTTGTCGGGATCAAACGCACAAAGCTTGTCAATCGACAAGTGCAAGAAAGAATCATGTCATAGCCAGATACTTTGGGGAACGGGCCTACAAAATCCAATGCTACACTACTCATCGGTCTTCTAGGTAAGTTGGTGCTCTGTGCTCGGCCAGGTAACAGTGTTGTACGAGCCTTATGCCTCTGACAATCATCGCACTTCGACGTCCATTTATCAACATTGTCCGTCAATCCGGGCCAGAAGAATTCGGATTGTAAGTAAGGAGCTGTTTTCAAACTTCCTAAGTGACTGACCGCCTGATGTGCCGATTTGATGAGATCTTCTCGTAAGGTATCAACGTTAGGAATTACGACTCGGTTATCAATCAACATAAACCCGTCACTCATAGTGCAGTTATCCCTCAAAGGCAGAACTTTTGTAAGTTTCTGACAAAAAGAATCCTCCATATATCCCCCTATGATCTTCTGTTTGACTTCAGCTCCAAGCTCAGGATGTGATCTAACGATTGCCGCCATATCTACTCTTGACAAAGCGTCCGCTACCGAATTATCAGGACCCTGCAAATAGCAAAAATTAAGGTCGAATTGTGATAACGTTTCTAGCCAACGGGCCTGTCTGCAACTGAGATTTTGCTGAGACAATAAATACGTCAGTGAATGGTGGTCCGTCATCACGTTAAATTTCAATCCCAACAGTAATAACCACCACTTATTTAAAGCATGAACCACTGCCAATAACTCTTGCTCATGAACCGGATAATTGCGTTCAGCATTTGTCATTGTACGTCCGTCATAAGCAATTGGCAAAGCCGTCTCCCAGTCTTCTCCCTGAAACAGTGCCGCCCCCAAACCCTGCGCACTAGCATCCGTAAACAACCAGATAGGCTCATCTGAATCGTAATCAAGATTCCTTAAGACTGGCAATGTAGTAATCATCCGTTTTATGTTCTGAAATGCTGTTTCTTCATCCGTACCCCACTTGAACTCTTCTGTTTTTTGTTTTGTACTGGTTAATGGCGTCAATTTGCACACATGATGAGCTAATCTGTCAATAAATTTCTTCATCCATTGAACGGTTCCAAGAAATTCCTTGAGGTGTTTTGCTGATTTGGGGGTTCTCCAATTCGCCACTTTCTCCACCTTTTCATCATCCGCGCTGATACCGTCCTCACTGATGATATGACCCAAGAACTGAATACGTCTACAAAACAATTTTGTATTCTTGATCCCACAGTAAAGGTTGGCCGCTTGTAGTCGTTGTAAAACTTCTCTTAAATGCTGTTCATGTTCTTCAATTGTTTGCAAAAAAATCACTATATCATCAATGTACACCACACACACACAATTGCCCAAATCACCCAACGCCTCTTCACAACGTCTCTGCTGGGTCGCGGGAGCACTTGTCAATCCCATTGGCATCACGACCCACTCGTACAATCCCCAAGGTGTTTTGATTGCAGTCAAAGGTATGTCCTTTTCTTCCATCCGTGTCTGAAAAAAAGCATTGATTTGATCCAGACTAGAGTAAATCTTTCCGGTGCCCACCGGACGTACTACCTCATCCGGGTTAGGAAGGGGTCCACGGTCCTTGACTGTGTGTTTGTTCAAGGTACGATAATCACAAATCAACCGAGGTAGTGCCGTTGGGTCCTTCTTTGGTATAATCATCGAAGGTGAGGCATACTGGCTTGTAGATCGTCTCAATCTCCCCGCCGCCACGTGCTGATTAATCAACTTGGCCCAAGCATTCAAATGTTTCCTCGGATAACCAAACTGTTTTTCGTTTATGACAACATCTGGGTTAGTGAGTATGATCCTATGTCGAATCTTCAAGGCTTCATTCTGAATGTTACAAGGAAACACCTCAGCATCTTCATCCTCAACATCCTGATCCAACGCTGGCAGCTCCTCAGGGAATAAATCGGCAAACTCATTCAACATTGCTACTTCCTTCATTGAAAACTCATGTACTTCACCAACTTTCTCAACATTATCCAACACTGTCTTAAATAAGGCTTCTTGTCTCAACTTCAGATCTTTTGCTGCATTCATTTCATCAATCTTAGTTTGTTCCCTAAAACGATAGCTGTTTTTTTCATTGCGGAGCAGTCTCTGAGAAATAGATACGTCTAATTTGTGTTTGGACAAAAATGGAGCGCCCAAAATTAAATCGTAATCTCCTCCCAAAGGTGTGATTTTGAAAGCTGTGACCCCAAAATTATAAGCCAGATGTGGAGTCTTGAGGTTAGCAAACGCATATTCCTTCAGAATGAAAGACTCAGGCTCAGATTGAATGGCTGGAAGCACTGCAAGCAGTACCGGAAGAGGTCGTCAAACCACGCGTAATGTCTCAGCCGTACGTTCCGACATCAGGCAAGTCCCTGCTCCCGTGTCAATTAAAACACAGAAGACGATTCCATTGACCAACCAATGAACAATCAGTGTTTTTCCATCGTCAGATCGCTCAACAGGATTGAGAAGAGGTGCGTACTCGTCAGACCCCACCATTTCACCTTCATCAGTTGGTTTATTCAACTTGGCCACCAACGCATCATAAGCTGCCAGATCTACTCTACCAAGATCCGGGAAGTCACCCACATCCGCAACAACAGCACTACCCCCGCTTTCAACTGCTGCTACATCCACCTTACGAGGAACCAGTCTTGGTGTACCTATCGTTGAAGTTGAACGCCCAACAACATTACCCGAGATTGATTTTGGAGGCGGATAAGGCACAACTCGCGGGAACTCGATTGGAACCGAAAAGAATGCAGTATTTGCTTTTGCCGTACAACCACCTAGCCACTTATCACAAGGACTTTTGCACCTTGGACACAACCCAATCAAACACATATATGCCCCAAAACAAACATTGCGTGCCATGATTTCTTCAGAAGACAAGGCCGGACGAAAAAAAGGTTGAGTGCCGTTATTTGACTGAAACTGGTTCTGGATGTTCGGCGCCGGAGCAGAAGTCGATGAATTACGACCTTCTGACAATTGTGATTGATTAGAACCCAATGCATCCATGGCTTGAGTTAATAACCAGATACTCCCTACACGCTCTTCGAAGATTGGGAACGAAAACCTTCCTGTCGCATCAAGACTCTTCTGAACCACCTTCTCCATCTTTGCCCACGCTTTAAATGTACCACCCATACCACCTACCACCACATACGCCAATGTCTCATCTGGACACCCTTCCACGCCGATCTCTTCTTGAATTAAACGTGCTCTCCCACAATAAGCAGTGCAAGACTCATTGGGCTTCATTGTGAGTTCCCTTAATTTTTCTTTGGCCGCTTCATCCCATCCTACCGGTAAAACAACACTCTGCATCTTGACCATCACCTGCTCCCACGTTTTACCCACAAAGGTCCTCTCTGATCGTCAACACCAAGAAGAAGCTGGATTGTTCGCTATCACCAAAGGTAAGATTCAGAAGCGGTCTTCAGCCTGATCAATTTGCTTGACCCAAAAGATGGATTCCATTTGGTATTGCCATAACCTAAACGCAGCCACATCACCAAAGGCGCCCTTATACTGAGGCCAATCGCTTGCCCGAAACTTTGACAAGTCGACATGTGAAATCATAGGAATGTGGGCCGTTTCAGGGACTGAAGGCAGAGAAGCTGGTACATGGAAAAGGTTTCCTTGATTATTGACCACCGGTGTCAAAGTAAAAATCTGGGCAGTTTGAGAGCCATGATCTAAGGAAGGGTCAACGTGTGGTGGTCGTTGAGTTGATGTTGCGTCCCCAGAAGACCCGCCCGTCACGTCACCCACCGGTGGCTTCTGTTGAGCCAAAAGGTTTTCTAGGAGTCGACAAATGTCGCCCATCTCCGCGCGCAGACTCACGTTGTCCTGACAAAGTTGCTCATTCTCGGCTTTTGTACGAGCAACGTTGACATCCTGAGTTAATGAAGAAGATTGTTGGTCCATGACCTGAGTTGTCGAGCTAGGTTCAGATGCGAGAATGGATAACTGAGGATCGAAGGAACCAGGAACACTACGTCGCGGTTTAGGACGCGGTAACGAAGGTTGGGAAGCTGCTGGAACCAAATTGTCAGAGAGCTGATCCAATGATACTGAGATGCCTGGTAAAGGCCAAGTAGCCATCACAACCAGATATCCTTGAGGATTGGGGGGATTAACAATAAGATCCCACTTTGATTGTATCAAGGGAGGACCACGGATAGTATGATCAGGGGCTGGAGGAGCTGAGGCTGCACGTATCGGACTGTCAATAAAAGTTGCAGATGGAATCTGATGTGAAGCTGGCTGTTGAGGGCGGGTGGGAAAAATAATCCGTTCAGGATTGTCGACTTGATTCAATGTTGCTCCGGGATGTTGTCGAGTGGAACACGGGAGAACAGGATTGTCACTACTAGACATGGAAGTCTTGCAGGACCAGGTAGTCACAGGAAGAGTATCTGAGCAGGCTAACAGGAACAGGAATACTGGGTGAAACAGGAAAACGAAAAAAAGTGTGAAAAAAATGTTTGAATAGAAAAGGTTTTCCCCGCCGAGTGGCGTTGAAAAGTTATTGGTATTGTACGGAATACATAGAGTGCCATACTGACACATAATTAGCACTACATTTACATACATGTTTTTTGCAATCCAAATTCAGCCGTACACCAAGTTGTGTACTACATGAGTCAGACTGACACAATAGAATTCTCTATTTCACTACACAAACCTTGAGTGTCAGTATGGTGATTCCCTTAGTGGCAAGCGATACATCTAGTGACATACTGACTGATAAGGATCTTCTTCTTTATTATAGTGCTAGTATGCCTACCACCTATCTACCCCCACTGACACTTAGGTCACCTGTTTTTGTTTATCTCATCAACATGTATGTATGGGCGATGCCATCCCCCTGGATGTAGAACATCATATACCTACACTTTCTACTAGTTATCGTGCATTCTCTAGGTTCATCACAACATAAACAAACTTTCAAAGCTTGACTGAATCAATCACTATTATCATTGTTTTACCAACCCTACAGATCACTACACAATGTCTTTGATTTGTAAAATCTGTAACAGTCTTTCAATGGACAAAAAAATTGAGGGTGCTTGTAGGGTCGACTGCGATCCCCCCTCATCTTCTATAACCGCTCAGCAATCCACTTCAAGTACTGGCAACCATGCATTTCAACTGCATCAGTCAGCTACAGCCAAGAAACAAGACTCAATGATACTACGTAACAAATTCTGACAAGCAAAATCGTTAGAACTTCAAGGGCTATCTGAACCTCCTAAAAAGTCAAATTCACCACAACCTATCCTCACCCATTACAACTTCAATGCTTGGATGAATATGTATCTTAAAGGGAAAATAACCACGAAATACTTACCAGCACAAGCAAAATCTTTCAAATTATTGATTAAATTGACTGAATCTACAGGTGAACTGTACGATCAAGTTGCTTCTAGCATTTATTATAGTTTTCTACCCGAAATTCACGAAGCAAAGAATGATCTTCCTGATTTCCCTACCCAATACAAGTTTAATGAAAAGTACTTCCATCTGAACAATTTTTGTCCTGCTATAGAAATACAAAAAGATGACCTCTCTGACTTGCTGCGAGGTGGATCAAAGATGCTGGAACTTTCATTCAACTCAGTGCGCTATGATAGTAGATTTGGTATTTTAGAAAAAACAGATAAAGATAAGAGATCAAATAAAGCATCAAAGAAAAGAAATCACAAGATATCCACCTCTGAAGCTGAGTTAGACGACTCAAGCGAATTAGAATCAATTATATTAGCACCAAAGAAACCATCAAAGAGAATCAAAAAGAACGCAAAGGTTATTCAAGATTGTTCACAATTCTTGGATGATTGCGAATTTGCTAGTGATCAGTTTGATACACATACAATGAAAAGTCTTCGAAGCCAGTCAAATTGATTCAAAATTTCTCAACCTCACTCTCCAATAACGTCTCATCAGCCCAGCTACCTGATCCAACCTTTATTAATCCATCACTACTATCAGCAACTTCCACTGCTCCTCTCCGTGGAAGTAGTACAGCTTGTTTTCATCTCCCACCAACTCAACTTAACTACGGAACCAATTTTTCAGAGGATGTACTAGGTACAATGGTATTGGATGGATTTTTGAATGAGAAAGCGAACTACACTCCATCTCAGACAGTTGTCAAAGATTTCAGTTGTGAGTTTTTTGTCTGTCATTTCTTATGTTTTCAAACATCCATTCTGATTCTTCTCATGCAGATGATTCGACACACATCAAACAGATGTGTGTAACAGCTTTTGCAAAACCACTCCCCGTCCATGATCCTATATCGCCGACACAACTCATTGAAGGAAGGAAGCTTGTCCTTCAAGCCAGGAATGGTAAAACAGTATGGATTCCAGTTCCATTTAGATTCAAAGTTTTCACTGACAAGGAAGTGGGAAGAGGCTTGACTCGGATCTGCTATGCAGCATTGGGATAATCTGGAGGAATTGTATACAACATGATCGCAAAACAGCTGATCAATCATAAACTGTTTCGAGGGACTTATTTGGAGCCTTATATTCGAACAATGCAAGCTTGCATGGGTGTTGCAAAGTACTTGAAGCGCTTTCAAGACGATTGTGAGAAGCTTGATGGGTGATTTCCTATGTACAGTATTATACAAGACTTAAAAGTGAGTGTCTCTTGAAGATTGGTTGTGTATGAAAGAATTCTGATTTTTCTGCAGGTTGTAAAATCCTTTGTAGTCTACTCTGGATCTTTGAGCCAAGATCTTGACCCAAGAAACATTTGGTTTTTTGAAAAATCCCTTGTAAAAGAAGGGAAATTTGAGAAGTACACATCCAACATGTGTTTCAAGATACGATCACCATGTGATTCAACCCATATGGCCCTTTCTGCTTTCACTTGTTACGTATATGAGAAGAACAATCATCAGAGATTAGTTGCTGATCTTCAAGGATTTGGTGAATATCTCACTGATCCACTCATTTTAGATATAAAGTGAGCAAATTTAATGTGTATGACATATATACGAATCTTACTGAATTCATTATCTTATTCTACAGCAATGCTTGGGTTCAGGAGACTAACACAGCTGAAGAGGAAATTCAAAGATTTAACAAACAGCACCGGTGCTATGAAATTTGTCACAAACTAGGACTGCTGTTTCCACCTGGTCAAGAAGCCGATCAAAACCATAGTGAAAATATGGAAAAAGATTTCATTGAAGATCATATTGCTAATGGGGGAAATCCAGACTTTACTGCACCCGAGAATGCACCAAATGAGTTCTGGAAACAAAAAACTACTCAAGACCGTATGAGACTCCGTTCTCAAAAATCACCTGATGTGTAGTAATTTTCTTTTGCAATTTGTTTCTGATCACTGTTGTCAAGAAAGTCTTTAGCCGATCTTCACTTCTATGGATTATGATCGCAGCTCTGAGGAACATGAGGCCCAATCATGACAGTTGTCCATACCACTCAATTTATTTGTCCAGATTGTGTTTCATGTATTGTGGTTTCAAGGTCCTTATACATTGATTCACCTTTTACAATTTGTGAAATCCAAGATATTCCCTTGACAAAACAGAGAGCAATGAAAGAAAGGAGCAATCATGATTGATTGATATGTTTTGGACGTACCAAATTGCACCCAATTGCATGAGATTGGATATAAGCATATCCTATATATAAGCATATCTTATCCAAATGGGGCCACGTAAGCGATTTCTTTTGAGCTCTTTCATCTTATACTTCCCTACTCAAATCAACTAGCATTTGCTTGAATCTCTTCAGTAAGTTCTTCCACTGTTCAATATTTTACAAGATAGAATCATGTCTTGCTAATCTCTTTCATACTTCATCCATTTCAAACTATTCAATTCTAGTCAAAAAAAACAAATCCAATCGCTTTGAACTGCTATCAATTCATCTCTTTTATTCAAAATCAATCACTTAATCATTTCAAACAACACCTTGAAATCGATTCACATCATTCATCCTTTTGTAGTCTAAACTATTCAATCCTACTCGAAAAAACTAATCGATTTGACTCACAATCGATCCATCTCGTTTATTCAAAATCAATCAGTTAATTGATTCAAACAATACATTCAAATTACACGTTATTCATCCTGTTCTAGTCAGGACTAATCGATTCTAGTCAAAATCAAATCGATTTGGATCACTATTGATCTGTCTATATGATTCAAAAATCAATCAGTTGATAGATTCAATCCAGATTCAATCCACTTTAGATCCAAGTCCAGTCTAGTAATTGGTTAGTTTCTCTAGTCTATAAACCAGTTTGTGTCTTGAAAAGACCCAAATCTAATCACAATTGTTTCAATTCTTCATAATCAATACAATTCTAATTCCTTAGACTTCAATTCTAGTAACAGTCCAATTTACTTCACAATCAATACAAATTGATTCCAGTCAAAAAAACGATACATTAAAAACGATCGACATTATTTATCAAATCAGCATGATGTGAGATACCAATATGCATATTTCTTCATTCTTCATTCTTCATTCATCTTTCTTTTGTCATGATCAGCAACTAGAGGATAGCAGAGCTCCCACAGGCCAACTTGATAATGGATGGAATTTCATCTTGCATGCTCTATCTTGACACAGTTAAGATGCAGAACTACCTGATGTCTCCATTCCACTATCAAGTTGGTTTTGGACCTTGATGATCTATGGTCACTGCTTTGGGTTTAACTGCACTTGTCCTCCCCAAGAATCTGGGTTGGTTTCACACACCAAATTCTTGTGGGTAGGGTTTGACGCAAACCTTGAGCAAACCTAATCTAGTTCATTGTTCAAGTGTGGGAGAGTTGTGACACTCAAAAAAAGTTGATCTCTGACATGGAAGATTATTTAAATAATTTTTGATGTTTTTTTATTCCGCTTCAGTAATAAGAAGTATAGATCCCCTGCACAGAAACGTGCTCAAGCAAAATTTAATACTAGTCAGATCAAAACTCGAGTTGCAATCAAGAAGAGTAAAATTGTTGCACAATGGGTTGCTCATAATACCCCACAACTTCCATCTTCTGATTGACCCTTCAAGTTGAATCGCGCATCAGAGCTGAATTCAAACAAAAAATATGTGATTGGTATGGCCTTCCCAAAGACGCTACCTTTGTCTTCCGAACTGAGCATGGTGGACAGGCCCTTTTGTCACTTTCTTTTGGTACAGTAGTTATACTTAATAAATATGGAACTAAACTCCTCGCGGTCGTCCGATTCAACGAGCAAGAATATACAGGAAAGCGGTTGAATAATGGAAAGCTGAAGCGAGAACTTACACCTGATTGTGCCAAACTATTCGACAATTTTAAAAAATCAATCATGACCTTGTATCAGCATGCAACAGCCCGTTATCGCTGCTATACCAATGGTGCAGCTGAAGGTCTGAAGCATATGAAATCTGGTCAGATGTTTGTGGTGGGTTTTCGTGGTGGATACAGAAAGACAAAATTTGGAGGTGCATAGTTTCTCATTTATTTCTTTTGGTTTTTAAAAATTTTGGTTGTTCATGTATGTTTTAATTTAGGTACCTATGCTCTCAATGCAACAACTGCACATTCTGTTGCCCGGATGGAAAACGACCTACGCCGCCAGATGTATCTCCCATCCATCAACCATTTTCTAGCTGAACAATTTGCCTCCCTATCTATTGGAGCCTTTGAATCCAATTGTCATCGGGCTGCTAAATGTCGCACACCCTCTTGGTCTTCGAAGTTGTTTTTCAAATCTCCAAATGGACGGGTCTTTGGGTCAAACTTTGTTGTAACACGTGATGAGTTTGCCAACATGATCCATGTTGATAATGATCATTCTGGTTTCACTTTTGGATTATTTAGCCTTATACATTGTGACACAGGTAAATTATATCGACGTGGAAGGACCTCAAAGCACGGCTACGTCAAAGGGGCTCAATTTGTATTTCCTGACTACAATGTGGAAATTGATTTCGATGAATGTGATGGTGTTGTAGTGATGGTTTGGGCTTCAGATGTTAGACACTATAGTACTCACTCCAAGACTTATACACATGATCATCAGCCTATTCCACCGGAAGATGCGAAGATAACCCAATTTGGATCGTCTTGTCAAATCGCAAAAAGTATTGTTGCACGCATCAAACTTCTTACTGACATGCGAGGCAACATGTGTGATCAAGAATGGGAGGTATATCGAGAAACATTGGCTGAAAACTATGCAGATGAGTTGCTTCGTAAACTTCAGATGTTAAAAGATAAGAAGAAAAAGGCACAGATGGAAGAGCTTAAAGAAAAATTGAAATCTTTGTAATATTTCTCAAATTCATTTTTTGTTGGGTATTGTAAAATTTTTGACAAACAAATTTGAAGAATGATTTCTTTTATCAATCGCACATAAAAAATGAAACTGAATACAAGAGAAAGAGATGATTCAATTTGAAAGATATTCAGCATAAGTTTTTCTTCTTTGTATTACTATGTGATCATTGAAATTGGAGGCCGTCTAATGGAGTTCCACTCCAGTTATGAAGGATCAATGCTTGTCGCATCAAGTTGAATGCTTTCCATATGTTTGAATACTTGAGGTTATCATGGTACAAGTTAAGCCCCGGCATCAAATCATCAGCAACAGTGGAAAACCAGGATGGTGTGTAAGTAAAGAGACTTTGTATATCAGGGTATTGTTCTGAAATCATTACTTGAACATCTTCATTTGGCACTTCAATCAAGCCATCAATCCCCCCAAACAACTCATGAGGATTCTTATAAGCAAAATCAGCACTAGTTCCACTTGGAAGGGCAGTTCGAGGATCCTTTCATCTTCTGAAGTTGTTGTACCGGTTGGTGAATTTCCTTAAGTGCTTCTGCATGAAGGGGATCCAAATATAAAGGAATAATAAACTTTGAAAAGAGTATGCATTTTGTAAGTTAGGTGTAACTTTGTGAACAAACAGATGGAGAAGAAACCCACCAATCCAAAATATTATCAGAGTTATATTGGCCCTTTTCCAGCGACTCATAAAATCCATTGATGATCCCGCGTGTATGACGTCAACACATTTGACCCCAAAAGCACTCAATCTTTTGATTGTGAACGGATTTAGTGTATTTGTGCCGTTTGAGTGCCTCGACTTTGTCTAGACCACCAAATACACAAACAAGGATAGCATGGCTGGCTGCCATTTTGCCAGTCTCAGTACCACGATCAGTGTGAAGATGCTGTGGGCTACCACCATGCCGTTTCACCACATCCAGATAATATATATCGATGTGCCGAGGGTCGCTATTGGTGACATGTACATATAGTCCAAGTATGCGACGAGACCAAGCATCAACAAATCCGTATATCCTAATTCCCCAACTTTGAAGCTTGTCGTGCCCATCAGCCGACCAAATATGGTTTGGTCCAGGACATCTAAAGGCACGGCGAGTCAGAACTCTGCGACGTTGACGTTGAACACCTTCAGGATCCACTTGTCTTAAGATTTCTGTTAGCGGCTCCCTGTCAATGAAAGAATTGCAACTGTAACAATGAAGAATCTGAATAGAGATGTGATAACATTCAAGTACCTGTTGATATGTATTTTGTGTTCACTGAGTAATAAAGACTTGAGCGATCGGATCCCAGTGTTTTCATGGTTTTCCTTCTGGACCTCTAAGATAAGTTGGGTTATTTCTTCAACTGTGTATTTACCTCTTTGAATGTCATCATATCTACGAGAAAGTCCTAAATTCTTGCAGTGCCGATTCAGAGTTTGTCTACTAATATTAATCAGATCCTCATTTTTCAGTGCAATGAGCATCTCTGACATTGTCTTGCCTTGGTGATAGTGTTTGTTGATTGCTTCTTCAACATTGGACTCGTTTGGCTTTGGTGGAGCACCTTGATTTTTCTTCAGGTCAAATTTCTTGTTGTATCGGTATATTGTCCTTTCTGTTACAGATATTTGATGTTCAGACAGTAGCCGGGATTGAATTTGTTTGATGGTGAGATTATTAATGAATCCATAAGTTAGCACTCCATGCAGCTTTTGATTGTCAAGCCATGTTGGCATTCTGATTACGATTGTAAAGTTGTCGTGTTGATGAGTGTATCAAGTGAATAAAATGATAGTGATGGGTAGGTCAAGTATGTCGTAAATGAGATTCATGGCTTCACAGTGAGTATGGTTATGTGCAATGATGTAGCCCTAGATGACAGATGATTGGTCATGGCTGTGACGGTTGTCTCAAAACCAAGCCCTGAACCGGCTAACCCTACCTTGAATGTCAGTATGCACTTTATGTTGCGGCAGGTGCTACATGAAGTGCCATACTGACACTCAAGGTTTGGGTAGTGAAATAGGGAATTCTATTGTGTCAGTCTGACTCATCTAGTACACAACTTGGTGTACGGCTGAATTTGGATTGCAAAAAATATGTATGTAAATGTAGTGCTAATCATATGTCAGTATGGCGCTCTATGTATTCTGTAGTATTGAATTGAATTATCGAATCCGAGTGATTGTGTTCGATGGGTGTAGTTCAAAAAAGTGTAAGGTGCGTGAGAATGCACCTTCACTAGGGACTGTTTCTCAAGGGGCCGAAGCTGAGACAGAACTATCACCACGTTTGTATTCCTGAATAAGGCCTAAATACCAGATAATCAATATAAAAGACTACAGAATCAAGAAGGAGGAAAGGGAACCTCAAGGGAAAAGAAACAAGAGGGAGGAGAATCTACAACTGACTATAAAGACTCTAACTAACACACGTGTGAAACTATACACTTGTAATCTTGTGACATCTAACTCCTCCCTTACACATCAGTTCTGAAAGTTGTTATTGTCATTATTAACAAATGCCACTCACCCACCCAGCGTGGTCACAAGACAGTTTTGGGTTTTACGCGCGCAAGAAAGTTTTCTGGCCCGCACAAACCCCGCCCGGCCTGCAGCCTGCCACCCCGTACAGTTCTACCAACCAGAGAAAGTGGTAGGTAGAACTGAGGGTGGTATGTGTAAGTAATACACACATAACACCAAGAACAAATGTGCTAGATCCAAAGAGGAAACTTGCCCTCTCTAAATGGAAGACTAGTACACCACAAGGACACCCAGCTGTCCGGGGGATGTCCGATTTTTTTGGTGGGGGACGGACACCCCCCCACAACACAGCGGCATGTGCCTGTTTGGACGCCCAAGTGGGGACAACTGAGCAGAGCCCATTGGGCAGCCCGAGGATCGCTGACCTGCATCTACCTGACATCCGTCAAGGTATGTCGTGAGGGTAGTCGGTGCATCGATTCCCAGAGGTGTACTTCTGGCAGTCGGTTGGACATCCAGGCTGCTGAGCACTGGATGACCTGCGGATGAATTTCAGAGATATCTCCAGGTTGTTTTTGATTTGGCTTATATGGATTGGTGAGGGTTTGTGTTTCTTATAGTGTTATTATAGTATTGAAAACACAAATTATTTGCAACCCAAAGGCGATAAACATTGATAATATAAAAGATGATAAAGATGATAAAAATAATAACAATAATCAAAATGACGAAAACGACGAAAACGATGAAAACACAAAGTATAAAAGGAAAAAAGCGAGAAAAAAAATAAAAATGAGAAACCGATGATTGATGATTTGATGAATCAATGATTTGATAAATTGATGAAACTGATGAATTGATGAAAACAATGAATCGATGAGAGATGAGAGATAAGATAATAAGAGTATGTGATTAGCTATTCAACTGGCATTTGTGGGGAGGAAAGGGATGGTGGTGACAACATCGGTTACGCTAGGGACCTCAAATTGTGCATTGGATTTAATCTCATCCCACGTGTTCTTTCCATTGAATAGACCTTGATCTCGAGCAAGGACAATTGCATTGAATCTGGTGATATAGAGGCAGTGTTAGCTACTTTTTAAACCCTTAAAAACTAATCCGACGTACGCTCGGCGATAGTCACGACTTTTGTCGCGAAATTCAGACAAATTGTGATCAATCATTCGCCAATTAGTCAATCCACCTTGTGCCTTACGCTTCTCCGCGCTGGTATTATGAAATACAGCAAGTGCCATTCTCTACGCAAAAGGATAGTGAACATAAAAAGGTGAAATTGAGTTGCGAAAGGGAATAATAAAACTGCTTACAAGGTAAGCAAACCGAGCTTGAGTTTTTGTGTTGACTGCTTTTAGGAGCTCGGTCATGGTACGAGATTCGTTTGGATCAAAAAAATGATACAACTGAAGAAAAAGTCAGCTGTACCATTCCTTACAAATGTAACAGAATGATCGAAGCTGTTATCTATCAAGCTTACGTGTCCAAGGAGAGCACCAAGGGCTGGCACTTCTGTCTGAGGTTCCTTCAAGTCGATCTTGCGTTGTGGCACCACGATTTCCTTCAATAACTATCGAGTGGATGACAAATCAGTAATTCAGCTCAGATCATGTCAGAAAACTTGACTTACAATCAATGGGAAATCATCTCGAGCATGTCGGAGCTTCGATCGGAACAATTCCATGAACTTGTCATGGTTCGATAAATCTTCTAAAGTAGTGCCAAAGTCAGAGGGTAAATATTCAGCCTTCCAGGCCTTGGTGTTGTCCATGATGGCTTGCTGAAAACAGTAAAGTCAGTGTCATTGAAGCACAAGGAATACAGTGAGATTGTTAAATACCATTGCCTTCCGATGAAAGGAACCTGAAATGATAACTTTGTTTTGGTCCAAAGTTTCAGTGTATGATTTAATGAAAGAATCACGTAGAGTACGGCGCATCAATTTCTTGAGTTGTTCCTAAAACATTAAAGCATGAGGTTAGTAGCTCATCAAAGATGGAATGGATACATACCGCAAAGTTTGGCTTCGGTATCCATTCAGCACAACTATTTGCCGCCTCCTTTGCCAATTCTTGACGTTGAAGCTGCTGGAGGCACAGAAGTGTCCAATAGCGATTATCGTCACCAGTGATCTAACACGGGATCAAAAACAATCAGTGTGTATGTAGACCCATGAGAAACGGAGCTGACTTACTGAACCGAGTCGAAGGGCCTCTGCTCGGTAGCGAGAGTCAAGACCGAATATGTCGGCAACTTTTTCAAATTTTTCCCTATCGTTTGGAGCCATCAGTCGCCTAACAGAAGGAACAGAAGGGTCTGCTGTGCGGAACAGTTCCTGGACCCGGTTCGTAGATCCCCCTTGATGTTGGGAAGGTGACGTTGAATGGGGGTCTGGTGGGTTGGTAGAACTGGTCTCGTCATCATCGTGTCCTTCTCGATGGGTGTCGTTGTTGTCATCTTCTTGCTGATTCTCTTTGTCTTCGTCATCGAACTCTTTCTGTAATTCTTCGTCTTCATCGTCATCTACTTGCTGATCTTTGTTTGGTAATTGATTATTATTGCCATCGTCAACTTCGTTCTCAAACAAATCTTCATCTTCATCTTGCCCTTGATTTTCTTGTGCTTTAACCTCCTTGCTTTTGTGTGACAATCGACTTGCCCCAGGTTTAAGAAACCGAAGCGATTCCGGAAGTGAGTTTACCAGGGATTCAGTCTCATTATCTGCAAAAGATAGTAAGGATGAGTAGATAGCTAGTCAAACAGTCAACAAAAGATCGAAAGTACCAGGAGAATGGTTTTGAGGTTTCTTTTTAGCACGATTGCTGGGTGTGTAGGGTTTGGACATGTCAAGTGAGCAACTATGACCTTGAAAGAGATGATGTGATAGAAAGTGAAAAGGAATGAATGGATAAGATAAAACAATAAAGATAAAAAGAAAGAAAGAGAAACGGAAATCACTCTGGTCAACAAGACTGACCAAAGTGTCAAATTAATCAATCACATGACAATTTGGATGATTGATCACGTAACCCCTTGGTCATTGATCTTAACCGTGAGACCTTTGAGAAAATCAGTCATTGATTTTCTCCGATCTTGCCTCATGAATCAAGTGTTCTGGGGATTGAAGGCAAGAACAGTATACACCACAAAGACTTGGGATACTTTTTTGTACGGCCAATCACCATAGGCTGAATCTCACTTTGTGGTTTTAGTTGCAATATGAAAAAGAGAAAAAGAGAAGAGAAAATTTGCTTTTTTGTTCATCTAAAAAGCAAAGGCAAAAGAACTTGTGGACACTCAACACCTCAATAATGATCCCAAGTTTCTAATAATAATAGTAGTTGTTAAGAAATGAAAAGATATATCAATGTATATGTCTGTTTGAAAGAACAATAAAGCCATGATGGTAGAACAGAAGGTGCCCCTACAACAAATTTATAAATTCAATTTACAAATGCAAATCTTTCAATACAAAGCTGGATCAATATCTTCACGCTTCCTTTTTGAGAAATTTGCTTTGTCTTTCTTCCTATTGGATTTAGCCACTTGTACTTCTTTCGATTTTTCTTTTTCTTCTCGAGTAGATTTCCAGATTTTTGTACCCATATCAATACATTCCTCCCATTCGTCTACACTCCATGGTTTATAACTGATGTTTGCTATACTGCGATGAGATTCCGCTGAATATAGGGCACCTGAATTGATCAGATATGCATTGAAAGCTTCATGTTGGATCTGATATGGAGATTTGACTGGAAGTTGCCCATCATGTTTCTTTGGACTCTTCCGGGGTTTACACTTGGCAAGATTGCAATTATGTTGAACATTAAAGACACATTTGATGTTCTGTGGAGGAATTATGTTGTTTTTCAGCTTTCAAAATTGATTAAAACTTTGATTTAGAGATATCTACCTTGATTGATATCCACAGGTCTTCTTGAGAAATACTTAGGCCGCAAAATCCATAGAATTCATCAATATTATCAGAGACTTCACAGACCTTGATCTTAGCTAAGTACTCAGAATCTTTTGAGCCTTTACCCTCCCAGAAACTCTCTACATGTCCAACTCGCGGTGAGTTGTTTGACTTGAGATCCATGAGAACAAAGTTTTGTAAATGCACTCGCTGCTTTGATGCAAGGATGGCTTCCTTCCTTGGCAACCAAACATGTTTGGGAAATCCCTTCTTCAGCTCGCTTGGAGTTGACGCAGGAACAGTTGTTGTACCTACATACATTAGGTCAGTCATCAGACATTTGATTTACATCCTCTCAAAGAAAATATATAATCATACCTTTCATTGAAAAAGTTCCTTCTGAATTCCAATCCTTGTTATAAGCAAAACGTTTCTGAACCCATTTGTTTTGTGAGAACAACTCAATCAATTTCTTCCCTCCACGTGCTCAACAGTGATATTTATGATACCAGACTGATCCTCCTGAAAAGAGTAGACGAAGCAAGCGGGCATAAATGAAGATTGTAGCAATATGAAGGCCTGGATTGTGTTGATTTGTGTGAATTGAAGCAATTCGCAGTATACCATTGAAACTTTCAAATTTTTGAGTTGCAACTAAAGAGAGTGGGCCAAAGCGGTCGATTGATTGAACAAGATGAACCAGCATATGAAACTTGGGTTTGTTTGTCCACTGTGCTGTCCATCGGATGAGGTGACCAAGGAATATGTTGACTAATTTCTTCAGATTTGTCAAGTAGGTGCGCATGTGAGTGATTTCAGTTTGAAAAATATAAGAGCCTAAATGAACCAATGCAGTCCACATCCTTCGTCTTTCATATGAGAAATGAGGATAAAGTACAAAAGGTACTGATTGTAATATTGTTTGGAAATCTTTACCGACTAAACTTTGATAATAACTTGTCAGAGTTCTTGGTTGAATTGGTGGAACATTCAAGCCGGACGTATGAAATGATTTCCATCGTGCCAAAACCAAAGGTAATGCTGAATCCGGGAGATCATCCATTGCATCTTTGAAAAGATATTTAACAACTCCAAGTAAGACCACATGAAGAACTTCTACCGGTGTATCTAGATGACCATCAAAACCTAATATAATCAAGTCAATTGTTTGCTCAAAAACCCACCGTAGTTGTAGAACATACCCTCCAAGTGTAAAGAAGGATTGAACAGTCGATCTCCAAATTGTTTGTTGAGATCTTCAAACATCTTATGCACCTCCTCTTTTGAGTACTTGTGATCTTTATGAAGTTCATGAAACTGTCCACAAATTGAGTATTTGTAGTATCTTTGACACCATATTCTTTAGATTTCCTACGGAACTCAGTATGCTTCTTCGGATTTCGAAGTAATTCCCAGAGTTCGTAAGTTTGTGACTTTGTAGTTGCCCATTCACGAGGCTTAGGACCTCCCTATATATCACCACAAGAAGATTGAAGGAATAATTTTGTCATTACATTGGATTGAAGAAAAGGAATCTTAATTAAATAACACACCTCATCCTGATGAAGACCCACAAATGCTTGAGTGTATTTCGAATCTTGTTTTCCATTCAGCGTTTCCACACCAAGTGTACATATCCAACAGGGGTTTAAAGTTACTGATGGGTTTGTCGTATTTGTGATTTCCGCATGCATGGGAGAATCTCCAAGATGACACAAAGGAACAACCATTACAAGAACCTCCTCCTTTAGACCTTCATCGTAAGTAATAAATCCGTCTTTTCCCAGCATGCTATTCAAAGGTTGAAGGTCAGTCTTGACATCACTCAAAGTATTGATCATTGAAAACTTTACTTTAATTCGTCCACTATGTTCTCGCCAAGCTCAAGAGCACTTGCTTTGTTGGATGTTGCAAGAAAGTGGATGTTATACTCTTGATTTGTCATTCCAGGAGGTAATCCAGTAAGAGTAAAATAGTAACTCATATGTTTATTCCATTTTTTTGACACATTACCAGAAGTATCATCAGAATATAGTGTGATTGGTACATGTCGAATCACTTTCCCATCTGCCTTGGTTCGCCATGGATTTGGAAGAAGTATCTCGCAATATCCGTCTCCGTGTTGCTCTATTAAAATATGTACAGTTGATTAATTTGATTTATCAATGGAGTATACAAAATTAAATAACTCACGATACATTACTCCACCATATCTTCCCTTAAGGGGGATACCCTTGCTATCCTTTGACTCTACAAACGTGGCAGTAATAGTATCCATATCAACCGTAATCAAGAAAGGAGAATCAAAATCTTTATCCGCGTTCACAATGATCTTGATACCGGAGGGATTTTCTCCCTGAGAGATGATTGATGCCTTCAAACATTTTGCATAGACTGTGCCGGATTGTTGGAAGAAAAAGATAGGAACAATCCACTCTCCTGAAGCTCGACAGATTGGCTCATAGAGGAAGAAGTGTCTGTTTCTCGAGGTAATCATTTGGAGTCTCTGATTGTGTGAAAACCCTTCACGCCACTTCTTAGACTGAGACAATCGGTTGACTGGTTTATTGGGATCGTATTCTGGGATGAAAGTCAAGTGCTCAATCACAACAGGATTTGCAAGCTCCTGTTACAAACAACATTGTCAATAATTCTGTAATGTTTGTTGTTGTAGAATAAGAGACATATTGTACCTGAGCCACAATATCTTTGATACTCAATCCATAGCATGGGTTTTGGAGGGGACTCTCCCACTCCTTAACATTAAATCCAAACCGCGCACACATCCTTTTTCGCAATCGTCCTAGAGTCTTGTACGCTGGTAAAGAGATGTCGAAGAGGCCAAACAACATCCGATTATGCTTGTACTGGCTCTCTGATGACAGGTTGCGGCCAGATCCTAGAGATAATAATCCCACAACCTGCTAGTGAATGGGATTCAAACTCAGTCATTGACCAAACTAAATGTATATAACAGAATTGAGACACACACCTCCTTTGTGAAAGGATACCAGTCTGTATCAATTCGAGGTGTCTTTTGTGTTTTATCTTCTTCCAATTCTACATCATCTATATCTGAACTACTCATTCCATCTGAATTAGAGCCAGTCGAGCTTTGGTCCTGATCTTCATTCAGCTTGTTGAACAGAAGTGCCTCCCAGTCGACGTTGGCAAGCTCAACAGGTGGTTGAATGTTATCAGAGCTATCAGAAAGTTCGGATTCAGAGTCACTGTAATTTCCGGTTAGAAGCTGCATAAGAGCCTCAGTAAAACCAAGATCTTCAGACAGTGATCTGTCATCAATGATAATAGCTTTGTCTTGTTCTTCATCTGCTGATGCTTCCTTGTCAGAAGAATCCATGTTGTTGTCCTGAAGAAAAGATCCAAGATGCTGTTGATTATTTGAATCAATAGCCTCTTGAGAAGCTACCATAGCTTTGTGACTTGGTAATTCCTTGTGATCTTTAATAGCATTCATAGCTCTACCCTTACATAATGTACAACGATATTTAAATCCTTTTCCAAAGCGGAATCTTTCAAAATCTACATAGGAAATCATGTTAGAAACAATATCATGTGGCGATTATGAAAAGTGAATGGAAATGCTCACAAGTATCTACAACAGTCACATCTGCTGAATCCATCTTATGTGCAGATGATGTGTTTGCTAAGCCTTTTGAACAGCTGAAGTCCGTAATGGGATTGAGGAATGAAGAAATTGGATTGCAGCGGTTCAAATGAAGGCAATCATATTCAAGAGCACAAGAGCCAAATTGACAATTTTTTAAAAAAGCCGATCGTTTTTAAGAGCACAAGAGGCGATGTCGAGGGATTCAAGATGATCCGGAGAGATTCGAGACCATTAGATGAATTTCAATTACAGAAGAGCCGATTCAATTTGATCCAAGAAAACAAGAGGTGGTAGGAGAAGATTCAAGACAAAATAGTAAGAGCAGAAGACAAGATTCAACCAAAAATACAGCTGAGAAAGAAAGACCAGAGGGAATGACTTACCGGTTGTTGATCGAAGTGTTACGGTGGAAAGAGGAAATCGCCACCTGTATGGCTGAGCGATATCACCGGGATGGCTACGGGATAGCGTCTTGGCGTCTGGCTGCTTATCAATCGTGGTGCTATGCAGATACCCGGTGCTCCAACTCCTTATGGATATCGGAGTTCAGACGCCTAGTATTTGTCCACAGTGCGCACTGGGGATGCCTGCTCGATCGGGCATCCCTAGGTGATTGAAGCATAGGGTGCTGGAATGACATCCTAGCACGGACGGCCGCTGCGCATATACAGGATGCGTTGCGGATAAATCCGCACGTGGATGTAATGTCGGCGCCCCTGGAATGGACATCAGCTCGCGCCCCCAAACTCAGACACGCCTGACGCCCTGACGCAAAAAGCTGTCTTGGTGGTGTATATAATGTACCTGTCTATAACCATGATGTGTACAATCTGTCACTATGTAACCCTTACAGAAACCTTATCAATTTATTTCTGGCCTTACCCAGTCACCATTGGAGAACAGCTACTTGCCTCCTCAAAACCACAATCCAGCTTTGAGAATACCACAAAAAACGGCTAACTTTCCACCTCATCATTCACCGCCAAATCAATTCAATAATCCCAACCCACGTGCCCGTACTGCCCACATCTACCCTCAACATACATCTGCCTCCAGTTCTAGGTGGCTTCCTGATACCATGATGCAAACCTTTGGCTTGGGTGGAACAACAGCCATGGGCTTTGTAATGTATGATTCACAAGTCTTGCAATTGACTCCACCGGCTCTTCCTCCTCCCAACCATCATAAACAATCTCCGTACCATCAGAACGTGCCACAAGGCTCCCACCCTCCCACTCAAGCCCCACATGGACCTCACCCCGTCTCAATCTTACAGCCAATCCCAATCCTCACCACGGCAACTCAACAGACACCGCACGTTCAACACCACCGTAATTAATCTGTTGGACCTTTGCGACATCATCATTGCAAAATGGGCCAGGGGGACATCTTGTACTCCTTGCCGGCCGCCCCGCCTCCTACGCAACAGTCATTCGAATTCGACCCGGCAAGATTGACATGCCAACCTGAGCTCCATGTCCCCACTCATGTTTCACCGTCACCCACCCCATCTTTATGGTCAGTTTCAACCTTATCCGTGTTTTGTTTCTCACGGTCCAATGACAGCCTCGCAGGGCTATAATCTCATGGACAATTACTTTGCTCTGGGCCCATCTAATCCGTTTGCTGCCCCTCTGCCACATCAACCCTGCCTGGGTTTGTACAATGGTGCACCACTCACCCAGACATAGTAAGTGTTCCTGGAGTTTGCTCAATGACATACATACTTACAACTGTTACCAGTTTTCCGTCAACACTGCCAGCAAAGATGCCTTGGGTTGAGAAATCCGAGGCATAATCGGAGGCAAATCCTCGGACAAACCTTGTCCAAGGTATTTGCCCGAGGTATTTTTTTGCCCTGAGAATTACCTCGGATCAAAACCTCGGGAAGCTTCTGTCCGAGGTTTTGCATCCAAAGATACCTCGGATTTTGTAATCCAAGGTAAATATGTTGGTGGTGCAACACAGGTGGACTTGTCCCCAAGCCAAAAAGCCACTGGTCCTTCCACATCATTGGGTGCCATGTACCAACCTGCCCCCGATCATTCACCCCCTGCGTCTCAACCTTGTGTCATGCAACACCACAGTCGTCAAGATTCTGTTGACTCCGGCCTTGATCTGGGGCCAATGGACCACCAAGCCCTTGACTTGGTAGAACACCTGTTTTGGCAACGTGACAATGCCATTGACACCAATTTTGTGATTTCTGTGAACTTCCGCACACCTCTACACCTCAACACTGTGCAATGATTCACAACAGGCACCTAGAGGAGAATGGTGGTACCATACTCAAGGATTTCAGACAGGATGTAACGGACCTCACACAACAGTTTTGCAATCTGTATACTGCTGTTCACATCAAACAGCAGCGTTGATTTTGATCCGGGGATCTCATTTTCATTCCTTTGGACACTTTTCTTCACGCTCAGCCTTTACCACTTCCAGGTTTTGTTGGAACCAAACCATGAGATCATGTTTATTCCTTTATTTTAGTTTACATTTCATTACATTTCTTTATTCAATATGCGCACTTTCATTTCATTACACCGCTAAGTAGTTTTGTTCCAGGGTTTTACTCACACCCTTTTTGTCTAGCTTAACCTAACCACACTTTGTATTGCAGAATTAAGCTTATCCTTTTCTGATCTGAGAAAGTTTTCTTTTCTTCATCTTCATTGAAAACTTTCTTATCAAACAACGCATTATCGCCATAATCATCTCTCCGGATATCTTTTTCCTTCTAGACTTATTTGACTGATAACCACGTTGTTTTTGATCTGATCATGGATTACAAATCCCTTTAGGTTATGAGCCCAGAGCTCCACGCTTTTTCTCGATCATCAACAAGAAGTAAATGAGAGTTTTAAACACGGACTCTTGGCTAGAGATCCCCGTTCCTTTAAACTTGAAATACTATTCAAAAGAACTCTAGTATTCTAGATTCTAATCGGTTACCTTGAATTGATCCAACTCGAATATACTAATTCGAGATCCGGAGAATTTTACATAACCAATTCAATTCCGAACCTTATCTAATCCGACACGCTGGATCCTGCAATTGAATCAGATCCCAGTCAATCTGCACCACCCACCCTCCCCGCATCTACTAATACAGGATCTACCAACCCTGGATTAACTCCCTCTGACTCTAGACCACTTCCTACGATGTCTTCACAAAATGGAACTTCTACCGTTTCCCATTCTTCGTTTTTAATGGCCCAGATTCCAAAACCCACCGACACGAACAAAGTCGATTGAAAACTCAGACTCAAGACTTACCTCAAAACTCGAAAGGTTTGGAAACACATTGAGCGAGACACATCCCTCACTGGTTCGGATCTTAAGGATCTTGAAAAAGTAGAGAATCTCGAGTCTGAACGAGCGGGAGTTCTTGAAATCATTCAAGCTACCGTATCTGCCACTCGATTACCACTCATTCGAGGTATCGAGGATCCCAAGAAAGCCTACGAAACTTTGGTGGCACAAGTTTCCCAGGACGACGGTCTTGAAGTCACAGCTCTAATTGCCAAGGTTGCGACAATTCGTTACTCAGGAAGTGAAACAGTCCCTGTCTTCCTGGACAACATCAACAACCTTCATACCCAACTTGCCAAAGCCACGTCTTCTGACGAAGCTTTGAAGATCAGCGACAAGCTACTCACCGTTTTTCTTCTACTAAGCTTTCCAGGTGAACAATTTGGAACCATCAGGGACCAATTGTTTGGTGACCTGAAGAATTTGACAACTTCCAAAGTCATCTCCCGCCTCCGAACTAAGTCGGCACTCAATACTGTCGATGACACCGTGATGGCTATGGCAACCACTGCCCGACCAGCCCCCTACTCTCAGTCTTGAAACCCCAAACCCCGAACTGACAGATCGCCAAACGCTCCTTGCGTTCTCAAGGAACACTGGCAATTCACCCACACCAATGGTGTATGCTCTAAGCAACGAGGTGGTGCTCCTCCGTCTCGTCAAGCAGGCAATCCTCCCGCTCCCTCTCCTGTTATGACCCTATCGGACGCAGAGAAATTGCAACGATTTAACCAACTTGCAGCAGCTGGTGTTATTGGTTTCAACACTGAAGCGCAGACGAACCCCACTCCGCCTCCTGCGTCAACTGAACCTACCCCTACTGCGGATGACTCAGTGGCCTCATGCCAGTTTGCAACCTCTTACAACACTGTTGCTGAGGATGCTAAAGCTGAGGCATCTTTGACCATCTCGCCCCACTATCCTGTTCCTGATGCGACTCACAAGCCGACCTTAGCGGACACTGCCTGCAACCGACACATGTTCGGAGACGCTATTCTTTTGGACAACCTCCACAATGTCGATCCCGTCTGGATCAAGGTTGCAAATGCCGACTCCTCATCCCGCATCGTCGCTACGCAAATGGGCACTGCACGACTTCACGTGTTTGATCCTGACGGTTCCCCCACTCTGGTCGAAATCCCAAACGTCCTATATTCACCGTCCCTACCAGCACACCTGATCTCAATTACCCAACTCTATGAATCGGGATTCAAGGCTGTAGACCCTCACTACGGTGCAAACAAAGATGATTTAAACCTATACTACTCAAACCACACGCACATCATTCCTGCTTACAAAGATGCGGGCCCAGGAGGTTTCTGGAAATTTTACCACTACTCTGAACCACGTGCGTTTTCAGCTGTCTCACCATCTCCCAACAATGCTGATTTATGGCATTTGCGGTTTGGGCACTTGAACAATAGGAGTACCTCAGACATCATGGCAAATGTCTTACGACTTAATCCGAATGCACTGTTGACTTGCGAAGCCTGCACCTTGGGGAAACAGTTGAGGAGCACTCATTCTGGCTCTCTCCCTAGGTCTGAAATCCCTGCTTATCGCATCCATTGCGATCTTGCGGGTCTGTTTCCTGTACCTAGTACTGGCGGTTTTCTTTATTCTATGGCTCTCATAGATGACGCAACAAGAAGAAATTGGGTCATTCTCTTAAAATGTAAATCTCACGCCTTTGAAGCATTCAAACAATTCCATAACATGATTTGCAATCAAACTACTTTCAAAATTGCCATTTTCAAAACCGACCATGGTGGTGAATTCACAAGCAATGCATTTTCCTCTTATCTAAATGAACATGGCATCATTCATGAAATGGGACCGCCTGAGAGTCCTGAACAGAACTCTGTCGCTGAACGCTTTATGCGTACCAGTGCCAGTCGACTCCGATCCCAACTCATACATGGTAACCTTCCTATCCGTCTATGGGGTGAAGTTCTAATGGCTACCTCATACATCCTCAACCTTTGCCCTTCAAAATCTGTCCGGTACAATTGTCCTGAATACGCATGGCAAACTCTTGCTCTAAAAATCAAAACTCCCCATATCCCTTACAACCGTCTACGTGTAATTGGTTGTCTTGCCTACACTATTCCTCCAGGGCATCAAAACAAACTTGATCCTTGCTCAACCAAAACCATCATGGTAGGTTACGAGAAGCACTCAAATGCTTATCGATTGTGGGATCCCAAATCCAATCGGATCATGATATCTAATGATGTTGTATTCGATGAATCATCTTTCCCCCTCCGCAAACTCAACCCCTCGTCAACTGAAGAACTTACCATACTCAATGACGAGTCCTGGGATGAAGTATGGGAATCTCAAACATCCGTACCCTCACTCTCTCCGTCTCCATCAAACACGCTCAACCAGCCTAGACGCTCTCAACGCCAAACCCAGCCAATTGAACGTCTAGGTGATCTTGTAGGCCACCACTCTGTTGCTGACCTGAACATCTGCTACCACACTGAGATCGATGATGGTCATGATAATGATGAACCCTCATACACTCAGGCAATGAAGGGTCCAAACCGTGAGGACTGGTTGGCTGCCATGGCTGATGAATTTATTTCCCTCCAACTGCATGCTGTTAATCTGGGTCATGGAACACCTCTAGAAACCTTTCTGTGTCTTTTACCTCCTCTGGCTTGTAAGCTTTCAGATACCTCAATTACGTAAGTGATCTCCATCAACCCTGTTTTGCAATCTTCTCCATCTGAGTACCCAAATTGAATTGTAATGATGCTCCTACCACCAAGAAGGAGTGTCCACTCCAGGTTGCAACACTTGGATTTCCTCTAATCTTTGATGCTCCATTCAAGAACCTTGCCTTTTTTAATGGACAAAGCTCACCTCTTTCAAAGGTTGCAAATAGTATGGTTCCTGGGTCCCAATCTCAATTCTCCCTCAACCAACTTTGAACCACTGCTACCAGGTCTAGAATGTGTGGTTGTTGTTGAAGATGTATGACTGCAGTCTTGGCCTCACATAGATGGTTTTGTACATAGTTCCCTCCCTTATTGGGTCCAAACTCTATGTGATTGCTAAGAATAGCTCCACTCTCTACAGTTGGATGTAGCCATTCCCCTAAACATGCCATGCCCCAGAATGCTGCTAAACCCACCACTCCAATCAACTGCTCCATCTTGGTTCCTTCATAGGTCTTTGTTAAGAATTTAAAAACTTGTCGAACCATTATTGGATTTTTCTCTGTCACTAACAATTTTGCTGCTGCTTCACACTTTGTTGCTGTCAACAGTGTTCTCACCACTTCATGATCTGCCAGCGGTCTGCTAGATAACATGCTTGACAATGTGCCAGGCGCATATCCTGTACAGATAATTCTTGATAGTAATGGAGCTGATTGGTTTTCTAGGTATGTCTTCTGCCTGTACCTTTGACTTCTCTGCCCATGCTATAAAACTGTAGAATTCTTTGTCTGATATCTTTTATTCAAGTCAAAACCAATTGAAGTTGCCTCCTTGAACTCACTGAACTTGGTCATCCCACAAAGATACCCTGCCAAGGTTGAACATGCCCAACTGCCACTTGCTGCATGCTGCCCAGCTCTTGAAGCACCTGTCGTTGTGTCTTAGAAGTGCCTTGGAAGGTCTAGCATCTTGTTGCTAGCCTGGGTGGTGGATGGGTGGTGTCAGATGAGTATGGCAGCTTATCTTTCTTGGACCAGGAAATTTGACAAGTTGTTGATGAATTATATTGCACTTGAATTTAAGACTCAAATCTTGAGGTCTTGAGAGTCTATACAATTGAGTCTTGGAAACATGATTATTCTTGATATTGAGGTTTCCATTCATCTTCTTATCGTAAATAATGTCTTCTTGTTGAATCCAAATCAGTAGCCAGACCATTGCAAGACGCTCACACAAGTGGCCAAGGTAATGCTTTGACAATTTTTCTTTGTAGTAGATTCAGTGGTGTATATACTGGGAGGAACTTACTTTTGGACCTTTGTTCCTAGCTCTTCCTCTCTCCAGCAATACTTTTTCAACTTTGAAATGTGGAATTTTGGGTGGGATTTGTTGTCTTCATCCAGTTGCAGTCGGAAGTTTCTGGTGTCATTGATGCATTCTGTCACTTGATAAGGTGTGTTGTACCGTGGTCTCAACTTTGAAGTAGGTTTTCCTTTTCCACCCACACAATGTTGTCAATATTTGCTGTCAATTAGTACCCAATCACCCTTGCTTAGACTGTCACCTTGATATCATCTATTGTTATAATGTAGGGCTTGCAAGGTTCTGCTAGACCAAAGTTTATCTCTATATTGAGCCTGTGCCCCTTGTCAAAATTCAATGAACCCCTGGCCGTGCATTAGACACATCCATTTGGATCGGAAATAGCTGAGGTTTCCGGCCAAACACAAACTCAAAAGGGGATATCCCAGGTGAGACATTGACTGCTAAGTTAATGGCGTACTTGACTGCTAGGAATGCTTCAAGCCACTTCTGGTGTCAGTGTTCAACTAAGTGTTGGAGGATCTGCACAATGGTCTTCTTCAAAATTTTGCTACAACTGTCAGCTTGAGGGTGGTACACTGTAGTTAAGTTTACGCTTATATGCAACAATGAGTTTAATTCCTGCCAAAACCTCAGTCCAAGTCTTATCTTGTACCCCAATCATGCGTTTTGGGGCGCCAAGGATTACCCAACCATGCACTGAAGAGTTGTTGAGCCCCGTGTTCCGCTGTGTCTGTCTGACAAATCGGCATTGCTTGAGCAAACCCAGTCAGTCTACAAGTGCATGATAGTATCATGTCATAGCCTCTAAAGTTTGGAAAAGGTCCCATGAATTCTAATGAAATGTCTTCGATTGGGAGTTGTGGTACTTCAGTTGATTGTATCTGTCCTGAGGGATGTGTTGTCCTGCCTTTAGTTCTTTGGCAGCCGTCACAAGATCCTACAAATGTGTTAACGTCCTTTGTCATGTTTGGCCAAAGGATTTGTGAGGGGTCAGCTACTTTCTGGCTGTCTCTTCACTAAAAAGAAGTGCGTAAGGACTAGGAGGAAGTCTTCACTGGTACACCCAAGTGAAGACTGCAGTTAGTTGACCTCTAAGGAGAGGATTCAATGCCAGTGGGATGGCTGAGTGATCCCTCTAAGGATCTCACTCAGAGCTCTGGGTGATCTTACAACTCTGGAGCCTGCAGTACTTCAGACTCTGAGAATTCAGAGGTGCCGCGGGGTACTTTAGACTCTCTTAAAGAGGAACCCTTTGTAAATTCCAAGCTTGTTCTGTTAGCTATTGATCCCACCAGCTCAGAACACCACTTGAGGTTTTACAATAACCTGAATAGAAAGTAGAACTATGATAATCAAGATACAACTATATCACTATACTCAATATTCTTGGTAAAGAATCAAGTAAGATGTGATGAGGAGTTGTGGTATGATAATAAGTTGATTCTTCTTCCGAAGTGGGAAGAAGAGGAGTTTATATATCCTAGACCTAGGCGTAAACTTGTGGTTGGCTCTTAGGTTTACTTTTCTTTGAGTTAGGTTTGGGTTAAGTTTGGGTTAGGTTTACTATAACTGGTTAAGTCATAGTAAGTCTTGTTACTTGATTGACTCTTGAAACTGAGCCATGAGTTGTAATTCTCATGGTTTTAGACAAGTTTCATATATTTACATGTGTGTTTTTTAGTCCGTGATCCTGTACACAGGGCTCAGAGCTGACAGAATTGGTGCCCTAGTTGAGTCAACGTTTTGAGTGCTCCTAAGTGACCTAATTCCACTTGTGTTTGTTCAATGAGCTTTTCACAATACTTGTTGTTGTGTGGAATCAATAACCGTCTGTCAACAAAGATCAACCCTTCCCTTCATTGTGTGCCTTCACGCAAAGGTAAGGCTTTTCTAACTTTGATGCAGAAAGGATCTTGAAGGTATCTGGCTTTTATGTCCGCAATGGTCTTATTGTTGAGTGACGTGTTGATCTGTATGGCAGACACCTTGTCCTTTTGTGATAATGCGTCAGCAACAGTGTTTTCTTCTCTCTTGATGTCATCAAAATTTAAATCAAACTGCAAAAGTGTTTCTAATGAATGTGCTTGACGTTGACTTGAATTTCTCTGGGTTAGAAGGTGTGTCAGGGATTGATGTTCTTGCATTACATTGATTTTCAGGCCTAACAATATCATTTCCCACCTCTGTAATGCAGTAACCACTGCTAGAAGCTCCTGCTTGTGCACAGGATAATTGTGCTTGGCTGGAGACATTGTGCGGCTTTTGTATGCAATAGGTGACAATGTATCCCATTGTTTCCCTTGGAAGCTTGAGTGCTGCCTCAAGTCCGTGGCCACTTGCATCTGTGAAAAGCCAAATTGGCTTGTTTGAGCCGTAATCAAGCTGTTTCAGGACTGGCAGTGTTGTGATGATTGTCTTGATGTTTCCAAACGCCTTATCTTCCTTGTATCCCAACTGAAACGGTGAGTTTTGTCTCTTAGTACTTGTCAAGGGCAATAAGGTACCTATATAATGTGACAACCCATGTATGAATTTCTTGAGAAATTGGATGGTACCCAAAAATTTTAAAAGTTGTTTCTGTGACGTTGGTGTCTTCCACTTTGCTACCTTCTCTACCTTAGCCTCATCAGGGCACACTCCATCTCCGCTGATCTCATGTCCTAAAAATTTGATACTTGTCCAACACAATTTGCTTTTCTCCGGTGAACAGTACAGCTTTGCTGCTTGAAGTCTTCTCAACACTTCTTGTACATGCAATTCGTGTTGCTCTGCTGAGTTTGAGAACACCACAACATCATCAATAAATACTCCATAATATGTTCCAATGATGTCACCTAAGCCCTCTTCCACTTGACTTTGATGAGTGGCTGGTCTGTTATGATTACATACTAGGGAACTTGTGTGAAACCTCAAACACACATGTCACAAGTTGAGACCCATAATTGTAATTCATATCATCACTACTTGCCTTTTTTCCCTTATCCAACAATCACAATAGCAAGGTTGCAATCTAGTAGACCCTCCCTCTCACACCACTACAACCCAGACAAAGAGCCTTAACATATTGTTGGATATCCATTACAACAACCAAGGACACTAGATTTAAACTCTCAAGAATCAAACACACATACCAAAGAAGAATAAAATTAGTATTTACAAGATTACGATTAGAATTCATTAGAAACCACAAGATCACCCCTCACACCTCAAGATTCAAACCAAAACCTTATCTATCTGAAGATCTCAAACCTAGTAACCTGAAACATCAGCCATCATGTTGCCCTTGTACAGAGTCCCCACTATTGGAGACAAAGACTCAGAACCCAAAACTTCCCCAACATCCGCAATCTTTGTTGACGCTGACAAATGAACTACCGGTGTAGTTGATCCCGGACCTGCCACAAACCTTCACCCGGCTGCAATGTAAGTTATTCAGAGACAGCTGGCTGAAATCAACAACGTGCTGCAGGAGGAGGGGCGCTCACGCCTTGAAGCCAAAGCTCAATCTCTAAACGCCAAAACCAGACTTGCTGCTTTTGAGGCTAACCAAACCTCAAACCCAAAGCCCACGCTTACCATGCCTCACTCAATACCTCAGCATCATCACAAATCGGTACCGGCTGCTGCCCCCAAAGGACCAAAGGTCTCATACCCTGACAAGTTTAGTGGGGTACGGGGCGGCCCAGCTGAGGTCTACGCTAGCCAGCTCCAATCATATATGTTGGTGCATCCGTACTTATTCATGGATGAACACAGCAAAGTTGTGTTTGCCTTATCCTACTGAACCAGAGCAGCGAGCAGTTGCCAACGCAGCCTCAGTTACTGTACCAGTACCGGTAAAGTACAGTATAGTACCTGCCAGTAACATACCTAGGTAGGCACTACTGTACTGAAGGGCAAATATTTTTGAAATTTTAGTATAGGTACTGTACCAAGTACAGTACCGCCACGGAAGGTACGATACCGGTACCGGCCCTGCCAGTACCTAATATATAGGTACTATACTGGTACAGTAGTCAACAGTACCTGTATTTTTGATTTTCTTGATCAATCCCCTTTCCTCCCAGCACTATAGTAGTATGTTTGTTTTCAGTTTCACTCTCTACTGATATCTGTTACCTAATTAATGATTTATATATAAATAAGCAACTTAGTTATCATTTCTTAAGCCTTTCAATACACCCAATGTGCCGGGTACCAACTCAAGGTACAGTGAGATACTGGGCAGTACCTGCCATAGGTACGGTAAAGGACAGTACCTATCTGCAAACCTGAGATACCAGTATAGTACAGTACTTAGCAGAACACAAAGTTACTTTACTGCTGGGCATTTTTTACAGTACCTAGATTGTGGGTACTGTATGGAGTACTGTACCTGGTGCAAGTTACTGTACCAAGTACCTTCATTTGTAGTATCCAAAAAGCCAGGTACTGTACTAGTATTGACAATACCTTACCATTACAGTAACTGTGGCTGCGTTGCAGTTGGGCCCAACCACTCACACTAGAGCACTTTGATGACAGCCCAAGTCATAATGTTACCTTTGACTGCTTTGTTACGAACTTCAAAACCCATGTACTTTGACAGCAAGAAAAAATCCAAATC
>NW_006768796.1:217040-367468 GCF_000204055.1 Melampsora larici-populina 98AG31 | reverse complement strand
GCCGAGGGCTAAGTCTGAGCAAAGACCACACTGGCACTCATGTCAATATGCTGCATCAAGAAAAGGCTGACTGAGACATGTTCCGAGCTCAAGCTAGTAGCAAGCGGATGTATTCTCACCCAGCAGGACCAAAACCACCCCCCTTTTCTAGATCTGTTGGCCATGCATGCTCAGTTGGATGGATGGTTCAGTATAGTAACAAGCATCACCCTCACAGCTTAGTCCAAGGAATTGTTAATGTCAATAGGAATCTCTGATCTATCCCCCCAACAAAGAAAGCCATCTTTGACCCCTGGGACCACTCACCTGTACCTGACAACAAATATCCGCAACCTCCTCAAGAATACAATGCTGAATGGTTCTCCCTGGCTAAGCCTGGCAAAGGTAAAATGCCGCCTTGTATTTTGCATGATGATGAAGTACTTGGTAATCACCTAGACACCACCAAAGGCAAACCTGCTCTTGGACTCATCTTTCTGGCGGAAAAGTACTTTGCAGCCCATCCTGAGCTCCGGAGACCTCTCACATCTGTGACTGCCACCACGACCAAGGCCAAACAAGGGAAACAAAAAGATTCAGAAGAATTGACTCTTTCCAATCAGGCACTGGATGATTACTTTAGTATTGATAATTCTCTTGACACTGTTCAATACTCGCGGTCAAGCAAAACCAAGTCAACCCCTTTGACTTCCACCAGAATCACCCCACCTCCATTGACCCGCAACAAGAGAGCTCTCACATCAAAATCCATCCGTTCAGTCAGACCTTCCAAGAGTCATATGGTTCATAATAGCTTTACTCTCCCACCACCCAGTCTGCGGCACCTTTTCCCAAATCCAATAGCTGAAAGAGCCCCGATCACAGAGGTGGTCCCACCAAACCCCACCCATAAGTTGAAAGAAACTGACTGCTTCAAATGGATAACTGAAATCTGACATTCAAATTTTCACAGTTGTAGCTTTTGATTTCCAAGCCCCAATGGACATTTCTGCCTTCGGGCAAAGCTTTCCAATGGCTTCACCACTCCAGTCCACTCAGACATTGGATGGTTTGATTGATGGAAAGAGATTACGTATGCAATCCAATTCCAAAGGAAGGCTTGAATGGAAGGCGGTTCAGTATTATTTCAAAGTAGTTGAGAGTACTGAAATTGGGGAAGGCAGATTCAGGCCATGCTACAAGGCCTTTGGCAAGGATGCGACAGGTCATGTGATACCTATGGTAGCCAAAAAGTGGATGGTCTTACCCTATCATAAATCTGCTCTTGATGTTCATAGAGAATCTGGAGGGACTTATGCGGCGGTAGCAAGTGTTATTGAGCAATTCAAGCAAAAGGCATCAGAAGTGGAAAGGATCAAGCTCTCTCCTCATCTAGCAAAGATATTTAGAGACATCTGTGTAAGTCTTCAAACAAGCTTGAACTCTGATTGAACATGATACTGACTATGTATGGTAACTAGATTGTAAACATCTTTCCTGTCTACTCCGGCAGAAGTATCAGTCCAGATTCAGCTTATGTCTTTGAAGAAATGCTTGATGTCAACAAATATTGCAAGTATACAAGCAATGTCAATTTTGAGTCCCGCGGACCAGAAGGTGACATGACTCACGATGTCATGCATGATCTGACTCATTGGTCTCACCGCTATTATGAAGGAAAGCGGATAGTTGCTGACTTGCAAGGGGTAGGCAGTGTCCTTAGAGCACCCACTATGGTTGCGTTAACTTGGTGATATAGCGTTACCCTAACACTAAAATAGCAACAGGTCCACTATGGACCTGTTTTAGACCTGCGGTCCGTACGGCTGCGTCAAGTCTTGCACTTCGTGTGCTCAGATTTACGCAAGCCTACGACTTGATTTATCGTAGGAACTAGGGAAAGCAGACGATAAATCATCCCATAGTGGATTTCACGCGGTTACCAACTTTGGTAAAACACGCATGATCAAACTTTGCGCTCAGGAACGCAAACTTTACGATAAAACACTCCCACCATAGTGGGTGCTCTTACTGACCCGTTGATAGTGGATGATAGTTTGAAAGTTCTCCTCCATACTGAAGACTCCACAATACTTACCTGATCCTTGCATCAAACAGATTGACATGGAATGAAGGTAACACGGGAAAGAAAGGTCTGAGAAACTTCAAGGATCAACACAAGTGTGGTAAAGTATGTGACTTCATGGGTTTAATGTGTCTTCCAGATTCCAACAATGTCAGTTCTGGGGATGAAGTTGAGCAAATTTATGGTAATTCTGCCTATCAAACTCATATCCCTCAAGGTACTCAAGATTATTAGTGGCAATTGGTTGTATACACGAGTGGCATACTGCTTGATTTCATTTTTAAAATAATGTTGAAATGAATAAAGAAAACAAGCATGATTACGCTAAATATTTTAGAGCAGAACCGTGCTTTTTATGATAAGAGTCAATCTTCCTTTCCAGCTGCTCATTGTAACTTCCTGCAATGGTAGGATGTTATCTTTCCCATGTTTCATCATCCATGTCCCCCCGCATATCCATAATACTCTTCATTGCTTCCACCACAGCTGTAGTGATTTGAGAGCTACAAGCAAAAGCCACCACATGCTGTACTCCTTCAAGAGTAGATTCAATTGTGCCGCCTTTTTGCTCAACTGCCCTTACTTTATTCTTCTGCCTTGTAATAGCTGCCTGTACATTGGTCAACTGCTTCTCCTCTTCAGGTGAAAAAAGCGGATGATTGGTATAATGAGTCACATCAGTAGCCCAGAGCAACTCTACTAAATCTGCAGCATCAATATCTATTATAAACCGAAACTCCCCAACTAGAATGACAAACTGAGCTCCAACTTGAGGATGTTGCTTTTGAACATGTTTCCCGTTTTTGTCTTGCTGCAACATCCCTTTTGCCCTTTGGGCTCGAAGTGCCAATTGTCTCTCTGGTGAAATGATATTGGCTATAGTAAATAGTATTCAGTAAAATAAACACATTGTAACGGGGACAAAAATTACTCAACATGTGTAAGCATCAATTAAACAAAAGAACCCAGATGCAAATCCAGTAGCATCCCAGTCACAATGTGGTGCATTGCGGAATCCACCAGATGTCACTATGGTACTTGAACCCACAAAAACTTGACTATGGGGCAACTTGGTCCCTTCCTTAGTGCCAGGCACAGGTTCTTTGGCAGCCCAAGACAGAGCAGAAGTTTCAAATGCAAGCTCCCTATCAGTTTTGTATGCGTGGAAGGAGAGGGAAAATGTCCTTTCTGCCTGAATGTTTTGAACCCAAGGTAGATCATTTTGCCGTTGGTCATTGTCCTGAAGTTTACTAATGTCACCACTAGTACTAGAATTCCGTGCATAAGGGCCTGTGGAAGCAGAAATGGTGAGGCCCAAAGGTTTGAGTAAATGTGGGACAAAATGCTACATACTGATTTTTTTCCCGTACTTGTGTTTTCCAGCTTGTTGCGTGGACCTGAATCCAATTCCCTTCATTTTACCTTGCCTCTCTTCCTCAGGCAGAGCAACTACTGCATGATTGTCTGGAAGATTTCCTCTACCCTCTGTGTGTAAATGCATGGTTCAAATGGCTTGGCGGAAGTCCTCCCAGAGTTGGATCTTTGATGGGTCAGCACTGGCCGTATCCTAAGCAGTCCATGGGGGTGTCAGCTCATGTTAACAATATAAAGAAATAGCACAATGCACCTCTAGGTTGAATCTGGCTACACAAATCAATTTGTTTGCTGCCAGGTTCACTAAGACTACGGTACCTTTCTTGACTTCCTGCATTTTCCGCTGACCAAATTGCGGAACCCACCACACAATCATCTGGAAGGCCAAACCTTCCTCTTACACCACTGTTGATTTTCTTAGTGATCAGGTCTTGTGTTTGACTTCTCACAGCTTTGTGCTGTGCATCATGCAACTTTTGTTGCTTCTGGTCTTTATACCGAGCACTCCTATCAGCCTTATAAGCAGCCCTCTTGACTGCTTGCTTTTGCTTCTTGGCTTCAGATTGGTGTTTAGCCATCTGTTGGAAAAACAAATGGGTGTAAGTATTGATTACCTTGTTTCACCTCAAGCAGATGTAACATATCATCTGATGTTACAGATTTAGGCAGATATTAAAGAGACAATACCTTGATTGGATTGCACTTGTTGGGTAGAATATTTGAAGTGTCTGGATAATCAATTGTATTAGTGTAAGTATTGATTACCTTTTCTCACCTTGAACAGATGTAACACCTCACCGTAACAGCACCACCTGGCTGCAGACAATGAAGAAACAAATGTCAGCATAATGAGCATGCTTCAGCATGATCACCCACATAGAGAATAGATGGAAAGGTAGACCCAGGACTCGTTGATATGTGACTCAAGAGGCTAGACTGGTACTTGGGGCTACCCTCAATTACCTATTCTTACCCCTAAAGAGCTCACATATTCTGAAGCACTGGGTCTATCCCTCCACCCCCTCAACATGAGGTGATCATCTGAAGATAAGATGGAAGGAAATGATTAATAAAATAATACCTTGGTGGAAGCCTTGCCTTGAAGGATGGAATTTTTGAAGTAACAGGGAAAACTGGATTATTGGTGGGGTGAATCTGCTCCAAGATGGACCCAGATCTTATAGAAAACAGGCTCAGGTCCAGCTTGTGGTTTGCATATCATCACATGATCACATGTCTTTGTAATATACATGGCCAGAATGTGGGTAGAACAGGTCATGTGACCTGTTGCGGACACTGCAGTGGCTAAATGGCAGACATATTCAATACCTGATTGGTTATGAAGGAGTCATAAATCAAGTGTTAATAAATGAAGAGAAAATTCAATCAAGCCACACCATTGATATAGGCCGTTGCTATTTGCAACCCACAAAAACACAATGTAGGCGCTGGCCAAATTACGCCTACATGGCTTTTTCCCACGAGAAAGCGCCTTCATTTATGATGTAGGCGTTCAAAACTTTTTAAAATGACACCTACAGGTTAACAAACCCATGTAGGAGTCATTTGGCTACGCCTACAATCTAAGAATAAAATGTAGGCACTATTTTCAAGCGCCTACATTCTCAAATTTCGAATGTAGGCACTTTTTTTGAGTGCCTACATATGCAATTCAAAATGTAGGCACTATTTTGAAGCGCCTACATGGGAAATTCAATGTAGGCGCTCAAAAAAAGTGCCTACATCTTCAAAAAGACATGTAGGTGTGATGTTTTGTAATTTTTGAGCGCCCACATTTCATTTTCTGTATGTAGGCGCTGGCAATTGAGCACCTGCTATGTAGGCGCTTGGAAATTACGCCTACATGGTTTTTAAGGCATTTAGGCATAAATTACAAGCACCTACATTGATTTTTTGGCTCAAATAAGAGCCTACTTGCAGTCTTACATATGTAGGCGCTACAAATCCAGCACCCGCAACTCCAGACTGGTCTGACGGGTAATGAAGAACAATTTTCCAGTCAAAATGAGAGTATTGGAAGAGGGAAAACACAGTTTGGACTTGAAATGAGAGTATCAGAAGATGGGCAAAGCTGTTTGGACTCGAAATGAGAGTATTGGAAGACGGGCAAAGCCGTTTGGACTCCAAATGAGAGGATTGGAATACAGGCAAAGCCGTTTGGACTCGAAATGAGAGTATCGGAAGACGGTCAAAGCAGTTTGGAGTCGAAATGAGACTATTGACATAGCAGTTTGGACTCAAAATGTGTAGTGCATTGCACCTGAAAGAGGGGGCGCAGCATATGTGATTCGGATGTGTCCGGTGGTAAAATGTGAATATTGGAAGACAGAAGAGAGGTTGGACCAAAGTTCCACGCCCACACATGTGTAGGCCCAGTCCCATGCCTCAATACACATGTAGGCGCTTGAAAATTACGTCCACATCCCCCAAAAAGCAATGCAGGCGCTTGAAAATTACACCTACATGTCTTTTTCTGCATGTAGGCGTCATTTTTGAGCGCCTACATGGAATTCCTTGCATGTAGGTGTGATATTCAAAAAATGAGCTGTAGGCGTAAATTTGAAGCACCTACAACTTGAAGGCGTAACCAAATTACGTCTACATTTCATTTCTAGCGTGTAGGCGTAGCCAAATGACGCCTACATGGGTTTTTTGACCGGTAGGCGTCGTTTTAAAATGTTTTGAGCGCCTACATCATAAATGTAGGCACTTTTTTGTGGGAAAAAGCCATGTAGGCGCTGTTTTGGCAGCGCCTACATGGATTTTGTGTGGGCTGCAAATAGAAAGGGCCTTGATATATCAATGAGTCATAAATCAAATACATAATTGACAAAGATAGAATTCAATCAAAGTACACAATTGCCAATTTGATTCCAACAGCATGTTTTATTGCAAGTGACATATTGTATTTAAGGGTAAAATTATAAGTTTACTACTATCCTCTCAGCTAAGTTCCATCTCATCACCATCTTCTTCACCTAACAACTGGATGCTAGCCCCCTTCACCTGTACAGCTGGTGTATAGGCAACAGGAAGTAGTAAATTTGGGTTACCTGGAACCCTAGTACTCCAGTAATATCCAATGTCATAAGCCAAGCATACTGCCAGGGGGATCTTCTGCACATGAACATCATCAAGCTTGGGATTAGAAGTGGAAATGTCACCTTTGAAAGAATTGTAATTCTTGGAACCCAGGCAGAACCAATTTTTGGGCGAGTGTTGAGAAGGTGTGATACAAAATGAAAGCTGTTCTCGTAGTCAGTCAAGTCAGGGTTGGCGGCAAATTTATTGTGCCTTATGACTTCGTCAGCAGCAACAGCGATGGTGTCTTGAAATAAGCAAGAAGCCTCTTGTTGTCAATATTCGGAGGGAGATGCAAGTGGCTTCATTGCACGGTAAATTTGGAATTCCATAGAGGACTTATCCTCTGGAGGGTCTTCTTTGGTTTCATACAACCGTGGGCTCCATATGCCAGATTGGAACAGCAACTCGCCTTCCCGAGGTGAGAAGAAATCAACACCTGCAGAAAGACACATTCAGTGACTAGACTCCAAAAAAGTAAAAAACATTCCAAAACTCACCTTGATCGTTGAGTGTTTGGGTGGATGGAATCCTCAATGTTTCCCTCATCATGAACAATCAACCTTTCTCTGCAGCTCTGTAAAAACTGTCAATTCATCTGGAAATATACACTTGGAAGTAACCACCTTGATTTTCATCAAATGATGGGAACGAGAGCCTTTCAAGCATAAAGTGGAACAGTATCACATCACCATTGAAACTCCTCAGTCATACACTCCTCAGGATCACTTTCACATCAGCCTAGTACCTCTAAGACACTCACGGATGCCCAAATGGAAAGCAGCTTACCCCACCCTAATCCATATTTCAGCTGAAGATCTTGCCAAGCTGAAAGCTATTCCTAGTGGATCTGATATGACACCTGTGAATCAAGTCAAAGCAGTAACCTCTCAGCTCAGAAGACACCAGCAGCAGGGCCTTGGATTCTCACTTGATTGAGAGGATCCACACAATGCTGCATTCACCTCTTTATGGACATCCAAGAGTAGTGCTCACTTCACCGTCTGGACCAACCTTCTGTGTGGGGAGTCATTTATTGCAACTGATCAACAACCAGCTCCTGCCAGTCCTGGAGCTTATAGCTTGAATTGCACATACTCTAGATGCAGCAAAAACCTACAAAAATAGTTATAATATACAAAATCCCAACAGTCAACTGAGAGGCTCTCATACTACTCTACTAATTTGTCTCAAGGGACTCATGGACAATTGGGAGCGTGAAATAGAGGTTCATACTAGGGGACTCAAGGTAATGCGCTGGCATGATACAAAAAGGTCTACTTGTACAAGTGACAAAGAATGGCATTCTGCCGATATCATCATAACAACATTAGGCACTCTGCAGGATGATGATGCAGCCAGTCTTACATACAACACTATATGGTACAGGATTGTAATAGATGGCGCCCAGTAAGTATCTTTTCTCACTGATCAAGCTCCTCTACCCTTGCTGAAATCCTCCTTTTCCTAGTATTATTCGGAATGAAAGTTTTTCCCGCCAATGTGTCACTGCTTTTCAAGCAGTCAATTGATTGTGTCTAACTGGAACACCACTGCACAACCGACTTGGAGACCTTCACATGATGCTCAAGTTTCTACATATAAAACCATTTGACAAGGATTCAGTCTGGGATACACATATTGCTCAGCCGGTTCAGTGGGGAAATTTAGGCCCAATTTCTCAGCTTTTAAGATATATTATGCTCAGGAGAACCAAGGACAGTCACCTTTTTGATTTACTGCCCATTGATCACTCAACAATTGTTTTAGATATGCAACCAGAGGTTAAAGAAGTTTATCAAACTTACTATCAAAGTTTTCTACGTCAATTTGGGGTTGAAAGGCAACAGAAGTTTGACGGAGGCAAATTTTTCAAGCAACTCACCAATCTCAGGATTGCTTGCAACCATCCCCTTCTATTCAGACAAACATTCAAGGGTGTTGTCCAAAAGAATCGACCAATCAATGCAATGGAGGAAAGGCTGGGTATAAAATTACCGGATGAAAGAATCCATGACATCAATGTATGGGATGCACTTTTGACTGACTGGAAACTTAGCAAAAAACTTTAATACTTGGTTCACAAGCTGCAGAAAAAAAATGTAATGGCGGGGGCAAGAGTGTTATATATACTCAGTGGAATTCTTTCATTGATTGGTGACCTGCTGCATACAAATAATATGACCATCAATTCATCGAATAACTTAATTTCCTTACAGGATCATCATGGCATTTGAGGCCTCTGGAATCAGATTCTGTCAGCTGCATGGTAATATGTCTACCTTTGAGAGGACTTGTCAGCTCAATCCCTTCACAAAGGATCCAGTGGTTGAGGCATTTGTAGTCTTGATAGAAGCTGGTGGTGTAGGGTTGAATATGACATGTGCTGATGAGGTTTATTTAATGGTAAGCCACTTTCCTACTTGTGTGCTGGGAAAACTGATGGAGTAGTTGTGAATTTTCAGGATGCCCATTGGAACCCCCAGGTAGTGCAACAAGCAGTGGACCACCTGCACCACATTGGTCAGACTAGGCCTGTAAGAGCCTTTCATGTGGTAACTGGACAATCCATTGAGCAGCATCTCTACAATGTAAGTCAAATAACCACTTTCTCTGCACACAGCTCTTGTCATGGTAGCCCTGACCCCCATAAAACACTTGATTCAGGTTCAGAAACGGAAAGCTGCACTTGCAAAGAGAGTGATTACATTATCAGTCCCTAGTGAGGAACTGGAGGAGTGTTCTGCACTCAAAGTGCAGGAGTTTCCAAAGGGTAATGTAGAAGATGATGGAGATCCCAACAAATGCTACAATAACAGTAGATATTGAAAGATGTTATTTCTTGACTTGATGAAGATGAATCTTCTTGTAACTTTCTCTCTTGTGTCTTTCTCTTGTCTCTAACAGATACACGTGTCAGCCTTTGTAAATTGTTTGTCATAAATCAATACACACATTCTGTTTTGTAAGCTTGAAATTTGTGAAATTGAATTTTCCAAGCTCAATATTACTAGAATCAGTTTAGAGTAAGATTAAAAGCCGATGAGCAGCACAGTATGCTAGTCACAACAAATAAACTACATAGTCACAAGGTCATAATTATTTTATTTTAAATACTAAGTAAGTACTGCATCTGACACACCTATCTGTGGTGCAAAAGGAGTACCAGTCCAGTTGTACTCTCTCAACCTCCCTAATACAAAAGTTAAAACTTCCCAAACATTAGTTGTTCTTAATTCTGAATAATCAAACTGCATGTCTGACATGACTTCATCGACTACACCCGCAAACCACTCAGGTGTCCTACTCCACAATTGTTCTTGGTCTGGATAATCCTCCTCAATGATCTGTTCAATTCTAACTCCAGGAACCTCAATCAAGAAATCTACACAATTAAACTCGTCCGCTAGGTTATATTAGCAATAGATAGCACTGCATCCAGTTGGCAACCTAGAGCGGTTATCTTTACACCATTGAAAATTATTTGTGCAGTCAGTGTAAGTGTCTAAAGCTTCCTGGATTGCAGGAATGTAGAGCTGCAGGAACAAGAGTCTAGAAGACAATGGTTTAGTACAAGAGACACTTGACAAAATTCATAGATAATCTCACCTTTGCATCAGATCATCAGAATCATAATCACTGTCAGCAATCCTTTGAGCAATATCATCTTTCAGATGACCAGTGGCTGAATTTTGCATCTTCTCCCAAGCAGATTCAATCCAGTATTACTAGTAGAGGGAACATATCTATGGTACCGGAAACCAGGGGTTTGAGTGCCGTATTGCTGTCCAAAGTACATTTGATGACCAGCAAGGTCAATGGTCTCAGTACCTTGGTCAGTGGTGAGTTTTTGAGGGATGCCACCGTGTTTCTTGACAAGTTCAAGATACAATAAATCAACATGTCAAGGGTCACTGTTGGTAACATGAGCATGGAGACCTAACAGTTTCCAAGACCAACAGTCAATGAAGCCATAGATTCCAATTCCATAAGTCATCAATTTATCATGTCTGTCACATGCCCAAACCTGGTTAGGACCACCTGCATAATATTGTTGCCTTTTCAGTTTGTGAGCCTCTCTGACTTCGACCGTGTCAGGATTGATGACTTTCAAAATAGCAGAGATAACATCATTAGAATAAAGCGGAAAGTTGAAGAGAAATGAAAGGTCCAGAAAATTCATCAGACATGATCAAGGAACGGATGTAGTCATAGATTAATTACCGATGAATATGATGGTTATGATCTGCCATGAGTTTTCTCTTGATACTCTTGATACCAAGAACATGACCAAATTTTTCCTCCATTTGATTTATTAGTTGCACAAGCTCATCATAAGTAATTTTGTTGAGATCAAGATCATCTCGTTTCCGATGAATCTGAAGTCTCTTCTCGTGGCGAGCTAAGGTGGAGCGGCTGATGTGGATTTTGTTTTTGTTTTTCATTGAAATGAGGGTTTGTTTTTGATTATAACTTTTGCTGTGCTTGTCTAACACAGCTTGCTTCACAGTCTCTTCATCATACTGAATTTGGTGTTTTACTCCCCATGCCTTGATATGTCGGCGGATGGTTTGAACACTGATCTTGATTTGGTGTGTTTGCCAGATGTTGTCTGAGACTGATTGTGCCCTCCATTTGTTGTCATGAGCTTGCTGAAGGATAGGGTGTAAGATGGCATTGGCGAGTTCTATTTGGCCAGGCATGATGAGATGGATTGAAGATAAGAGTGAGAGATTTGGCAATGAATAATTGATTACGTAACTTGTGTCAAAGTGACAGTCCAAGTTGAAGTGTGAATGTCAGCTGTGGGTGATGAGTTTTTGAAATTATGAATAGGTTATGTGTCTTCCGATGCAATGGAAACAGGAGTTTGACATGACTATGGTTGACTTGTGGGACACAATATAAGGTTTGTGTTTTATGTTTTTTGAATTTGTGAATTTTGTAAACACAAAATTTGATTTTTGGCATTTCCATGTAATAACTGTGCCAAAGTGCCAACCAAGCGGTGAATTTCAGAGTTGTGGTTCCGAAAGTTGTGAAAAGTGGCAGAAAACATTGTTTTAACCCCAATACAGGAACTTTTTGACCAGTAATTGAGTTAAATCTGATGTTTAATCTGGTTTTCTCAGTTTCTGACCCAAGGATTCTGAAATTTCAATTTTTGAAATTTGATTTGGCACTTTGACACACCTCGCATTCCGTACAAACATATTATACTATAGTGTAATTCCTTCCAATACAGCACACCATTTTGAAAAAACACACCACCCAAATGAGTGTTGAGTGATTACCACCACTAAAGCAACAATTGACCTCCAGAAAAAATCCACCATCTCCCCCTTCCATATTAACCTCTATCATAGCCACCATATTTGATTTTTTACAGCCCTCCCCCCAGATCAGATGACATCTAAAACTTTTGGGAGACATCTGGCAAAGAATCAAAAGAATGTCCTCCTGGATGAAAACGGTGTGTTCTTCTATTTAGTTCAGCTTTGATTTGACAATGCATACTGATTGTTCTTTTTTTAGAGTCGAATGGCACCAATAGTGATGATGAATCACACAACTCTTCATCATCATACCAAAGTAAGTCACAAATTTATCATTTCTTGTGTAGCCCACTACTTACTTTTTCACTTGACCTATCCTCTGATGACTAGAAGAATCTGATTCTGAGTCAGACAAATCTGGACAAGAGGCGGATCCATAAGATGGGGAAGAAATACCCTTGCCAAAAAAGTGGTGTAGACAAGGCAAGGTGGCCAGCAAATCAAGCAAGAATCCTCACCAGGAAGAAAAATTGCCTGTCTCTGACGCAGCTGCTAATCCTGTTGATTTGAATGGCTTCCCGCTCCCAAAAAAGCCCATCACCAAACCTACCCTGTTCAACTATGAGGAACTAGCTGACAAATGGACTGACATGGAGCTTGAACATTATCTACGCTGTGCAAAAGCCTCCGGTCACAATCAAATTCCTGTTGATATCCTGGCCAAAGCCAGGGCTCTTGAGGAGAAACTTATAACACACCTGAAAGTATTGAGTCTGGCTGGGGGGATTACATATGACACACTCAGATATGGGGTGTTGCATTGTTTATCTTGTTCTCCAAAGCAAAGGTTTTGTCTAATGGTAATTTTTCTTTTCAGTCATTGCGGAGGACACAATTTGGACATCCCACCCTACCATCTCTTCCGTAAATTCAGCTTGGTTGCAACAGTCGACAAAAAAAGTATGTAGTCTCTTGTTTCATGGCATGACGGACCATAATAAAAATGAGCATCTTTTTGTACAAAACCAGTGCCTCAAGTGGTTCCACCAAACAGTGAAGAACTCAGTCCAGAGGAATTGGACTGTCTTGCAACTTACAGCGACATAGGTTGTAACGCTTGGAAAGAACTCAAGCTAACTAGTGATGTTGCCATATTCCAAAAGATGTTGTTTGATCGCATTGCTCTTGTAATAACCAATGATCCAGCCCACCTTCAACCTCACAAATCACTAACTGTCGAAGAAGCAGAATACTTGCCTGTCTTTGAACGCCTCATCAACATCAAGAAGGTCAAAGACCATATGGCTTTGAGCCGTACAACTCAAATTGCAAAGTATCAAGAAAAAGGAATTGGAGAAATTGAACAAATACACTCATTGGTAGGTTTTTAATTGAAATTCAGTATGATCCACCTGTGCTAATGTCACTTTGAATCATAGCTTCAGGTGACTCACAAGGCATACGGAATTCAATACCACCTCATGGGGGCAATCTTGTGTACCTTGCTACTTTCTCTTCTTGCAATCGTCTCCTGGAGAGATTCAATCACTATGGCACCACACGCAATACCACCTCAAACCATAAGGCAAAGCTTACTGGTTCTGGTGTCAGTCCAAATGACCAGTTGGGCAAGGACTTTACCTTGGAATTGAATCATCTGGTTTGTAAGTGTTTTTCATTTGGAGTTGGCACCTATCTCACATTCAGGTTTTTGATCACTCACTCTGATTGGTCATGATCTAAGTAAACCACCTTGAAAGTGTCAATATCAAACTCATAAAACCAGAGTCCATAACCATTCAAAGAGGAGCAACTGTGATGTTGTATTACAAAGTACCATCTTTCCCAATGGTATTAAACTGGCTGTGCATCAAACCAGTGACTCAAAGGTGACCACAGAGATGCTATCAGCAGGCCCTGCAGCAATCATGAATGATAAAGATTTGATGCAGACCTGGTACCAGGATATCTTGGCTAGACGGTATACTGTAAAAGCTGTTACACCTGTTACTCCTGCAGAAAACCACCAACCCATGTTGTAGTGAACTAACCCTTCAATATCCCAATAATGTGGTTCAAATCTATCCAAAGTAATAATCATGCACTTATTTGACGTTTCCTTCTTTCATCTTCCAAAGATTCTGACTTTTCATGAGCAACCACTAGAATAATGGATTCTTGTGCGTGAGGTGCCCAAATCATTGAGCAATCATTAAAAATTAACTTGGTCCAAGCAATTCAAACAACATCACTTGACTTAAATGGCAGCACCCTGCCCATTGAGTGCAAAAAAGGGCTGTGTCCACGACTCAAACCGGGGGTCTCTAGTGCCTGGCTGCTTTGGTAGTCAGCAGGATCAGCTTCTAGCAGAGTGGGACACATTACTCATATCCATCCTCCTGGCTCTTGGGTGTTCCCAACAAATATTGCAGGCAGGATTTGGTGTTACTCTGGTTATGCGGGACCTGTAAGTGGTACCTGTAATTACACTTGTTATTGGTGACACTTGTGTCAAGTGTCGCCAATTCTTAAATTTCTATCATATTAATTAGTTAGGGCAAGAGCTGGTTTTCCTTTCCCTTGTTTCTTTGATCCCTCTCTATTGGTCCCCTTTCCATAGCAATTGCCACCATCACACTTCAATCACTTCAATCTTTTACCTTCCAACTGCACTCACTATCACTATACTTTGAAAGGTAAGTGCTTCCCTTCTTTACAATTTCACCCAGTATTCCCATCACTTCACCACTTCCTCATTTCCTTTGTTTCCACCAGATAGAGTTTGCTCCATTTCCTTTCCATCAAACTGAACCATCACTATACACTTGAAAGGTAAGTGTTCATTTCCTTCCCACATCTGATTCACATCAAACCATGACTTCCACATTCCCAGTGGTGCAGGACTGATACTACTCAGGCTGCAAAGACCACTACCGTTGCAACATGGGGATTGATAATATTCAAGTCCATTACACAACATTCCACCTCCGTTCAATTATACTTCTTTCACCCATGTATTTGTTTTTTAATCTTCTTTGTGTCATGATGCTCATCAATACCTTGTTCTTTCCCAGAATGCCGGCCAACAGAAAGCAGTACTGAGAACCTCAATGTCTGATTGAACCTTACCCAGCAGCCAAGGGTAACAGTAAAAGGACTTCACATTTGCCTGAAGAATTCAAGCCCAAAAAGCCTGGACATCACTACCAAAACCATTTCAACTACAACTCGATGATTGACCAACACATTTGGCAATTGCTAGAAGGTGTCACTCCTGAAGTTATTGACTTCGACCTGGCAGTTTCTTTCTTTCTTTTTGAAACTAATCACCTCACACTACCCAATATCCCTCAATTGGTCAACATTTTCCTCCAGGATCGTGATACCTTGTTCCCCATTAACAGTCGCCAAAATGACATTAGGAGATGTGCTTTATACATCAAGTCAACCATCCAAGCCCACAATTCTCAACCTGGTTCCACTGCCCCTTTTGGTCTTTGCTATCCCAATATGAAAGCCTTACAGCACCACCAACTTAGATGCCTCAGGTCGGGAGATCCAAGGTATTGTCGGATGCAAATCCTCGGACAGATCTTATTCAAGGTTTCTGTCCAAGGTATCATTATGCGCCAAAGATTACCTCCAATCAAAACCTCGGAAAGCTCCTGTCTAAGGTTTCAGATCCAGAACACCTCGGGTTTTGGAATCCGAGGTCAATATGTTGGCAGTGCAGACTCTGATTGCAGAGATATCTAAGTCTCCCCGCTCTTTGGCTTTGAATAAGGCTATTGTTTTGGTGGACCTTGCTGGACAATTCCTTGCCATGGGCCTTGCTCCCAATGCAAACGCATTAGCTGCCGCGGTTCATTGCTCACTCAGTCTTCTTAAGTTCACTATGATTGAATATTTTACTGATATAACCTCTATGGCTTTGCCTTACAGGCAAGCGGCCTCAAAGCTTTGGAAGGCTCTGCACATTTACATGCCTTTCCTGCTTTCATCAGACCCATTAACAAAGACCTACTAGAACCAAAAAACTTGTCTTCCACCATCCACAGCCCTTTTGACCCTTCCATTTCAGCGACCACACGCCACTCAAACCTTGGCAACTATCCTGTTCCTGTGCCTGGGGCGCTACGTGGAAAACTTGCCCATGAGTCCAACGGTGTCAGTCTTGGATCTGTAAGTACATTCATCTTAAGCTCACAACCAAAGCACCCAGTCCATTGCAAGCCTTCAAGCTGACCACATATGGAACAAGGCCAGTGCCCTGGCTGACACCAAGATGGAACTAGGTTTTGAATGTCAGGGTTACAGGCTTGAAGAGTGTGGCGACTGGCCCGATTCTGACCACAATCTCCCACAAGTCATGGCCCTGGGTGAGGATTGTCTTTTCAAGAGAGTTATTAATGCCAGAAGAATTCAAGAAATGCACTGGGCTTACAAAGTATCCCGAGTTATCAACGCTGAAGTCCAGCCTGATACCTATGAAGTGGCTGAAAAGGTTATCAGCTACCTCAAAGAGAACTCTGACCCACTGTTTGTAGAACACCTTGAAAGAACAGACAAGCACATCATTCATGGCAAGTGATACTCATCTAATGCTCGTCACATTGGTTTGATGTTAACAGATTGTATGATTGCTTCTCAGGACAACATATTAATTTTAATATACAAGTAGCACCTCATTGGGATGGCAAAAACTCAAATCCGATTGATTCAGTGTTTGCTTATGGTCAGGACAACTCAGCTGGGCACTGGAATTTTGGTTTGCTAGGTGTAAGCTTTTGTGCTGATCCTGGCTATTCTTTACATGCCTGCTTCAAATTTCTGGATCACTCTGTTGCCACCATACTTCCCATTGTAGACAGTAAGAAACTACCTTTGCAAATATCCATGGCTTTGTACTCACACGCCAATGTGTATGCCAGCACAGCTAGAGTTTCTGGTGCTAGAAGTGGTGGCTTTGGGCGAGCTCAATATATTGATGCTTCCATGATGTTACCCTTTCCACCCGCCCAATTTTTGGTACCAACTTGCAGGAAGCTATTAGAAGAGAAGAATACCGGTGGAGGCACAAGGCACGTGTCCATTCTGCTGCCCATCAAGCTTCTCAAAGTTATGTATCTGGCCTATGAATATAGTGATATATAGTTTCCTGGTAGAATTACAGATATTCAATTTGTTGGTTATGGCTTCAACTCTTTATAGAACAGATTTGCAAATGGAACAGATTTTCAATTTGTTTGTTATGGTTTCAACTCTTTATATAACATATTTTCAATTTGTTCTTTACAGTCCAAGTGTTTGTATTCCATATAAAGACTTGATTGATTTTATATGGTGATGTTATGTAAATATGGTGATTAGGAGAGCTTTCTGAAATTATAATTGTTGTAAACACACATCAAATATGATTGGGTCTACCTGAAATCATGATAAGGTAGCCATAAAGGTGACTTGGTTCTGTTCTATGATAAGGTATGTTGAAGGTGACTCAGTTTTATGATAATGTATGTGTTGAATGTGACAATGTAGGAACAATTCCAAAACAGTGTGCTCCTAAAGAAATTAAATATGGCATTACCTTCTCAAGGCTAGCTTCAGCTGGGCAGCTTGGCCGCACAGCCAAGAGGCCTTAGTCTTAGTAATAAAGAACATTGACGGTAAGACCAGCTGTGTTGCTTTGGTTTAGGTAACAATACAAGACCAGGTTGAGGAGACTTAGGGTTATTGATCTATTTCCACTTTTCATATCATTCCATTATGTGACGTATCTATAAGAGAGGTGGTTGTTTATAATTTTTTTGGAAACGTGACCATATTTATGAATCTCGTATAGTTATGAAGATGGTTCAAATATTTGTTTGTTAAAATATGTGGTCTCTAAAGGTGCAAATATACATTTTTATCTACAAAGTAAAAGGTGAAATGTTCAATCCAAAAATGTGGTTATAAGATAAAACAAGGATTGTTTCTTGCAATCTTTATAAATTCAATCATTCAAAATCATCTTTGTGACTGTCTTCCTAGCCAGGCAAAACCAAGAATGACTTAATTACCTTTGCTGTAGGGTGATTATGTGGCAAACTCCATTGGAATTGATGCAACATACTCTATGTCGCATCAATGTTGTGGTGACTTGCATTTATCTAACATCACTTACTTGGATTGAGTGTTGTGGTGACTTGCATTTATCTAACCTTACTTACTTTGATTGAGTGACCTCCGCAAAAAAAGCGTATACCACACCACGTTATGGAAACTACATAACATGTTTACATTTCCATATAAGCAAACATGCCATTTCTCTTGAATGATCTTCCTCAGACCAGGTTTACTAAGTTTGTTCTTACTAAGTTTGGTCTTTCGTCATTTTATATTTGACTAGTACATTCGGGCAGCGGGCGCCGCTTCAATGAATTGGCGGCTGGCGCCGCTTTGGTTCACGCAATTAAACTCCAACCCCCTCGGACTCATACAAAACTTGTTAATTTGTCCCTTCAACATCAGGGAGCGAACTGATAATAAGGCATGAATAGCAAATTAAGCCAAATATACATGAGCATTTGTTCTCAACCCAATTAACAGTATAGATATGTGCCTATGCGGTTCTGAATACAACTAAGGTCACGTGCTCAGTCAGATGATTGAAGCATTGCTGTTGAGGACAAAGTCCATGTGAGCAATACCACGCTTTTGACACTCGAACGCAACATAAATCCTAATACCACTCCCATGTTCAACTTGAGTATGAGTCGATGTGATATCATCTGTTGGGCAATGATAATTCCGTCGCACGATTGGTAGTACAAAGTATGCGTAGTTACCCTCCGAACCTGCTGGCATGTTTGTCCACCAACCCAGAACATGATACAAATTGGAGTTTCAACACATGTTAGCAAGCTGCCTGCAAATGTATTAGGCTTGTAGTATAAGCTTATAACTCACAAAATTTTTGAATCTGTATGTTTGACACCCGCTCCGCCACCATCGACCAGATGCAGTTCATTAATTGGGCACGGTTTGGGGTAGTACACGTCAGCATGGATTAAACTGATGAAGACGTGGAAACCGGGAAATTTGGAGTAGGGATTGGGAGTTTTGGGAGTTTTGCCGCTGAACACGGTCTTCCTTTAACTTGTATGATGCTTATATATAACTCCATTTGTTGGTTGTTGGATGACAAGATAAAATATCTGACAAAGAATACAATGCTAAAACTGATGATCCTAAATAACCTGAACTAAGAAATTTAAAACAAAGCGGATCCATTCTTCTGTTTTCATTTTCAACAGCAATGAAATTTGGTTGGTCTAATGGATGGTATTTAGTTTGATTTATCTCATTAATTGAATCACATAATTTATCAATTAATTGATCAGTTATGTCAACGCCGCCAAAGATACGGTACTGGTATTGTACCGGCAATACCAGTACCGTACTCGCTCTCACAGTACTCAGATCTACAGTACCTGATATCGTACTTGGGCTCGGGTACAATATCAGATACCGTACCAAAGCCAACGATACCATAAAAAGGATAGCAGGAGTGCCGTACCTTCGCTTGCCAGAAGAGTACGGTACTATACCTTATCATGGGATAGTGAGACGATACGGTACAATACCACGTACCGTGCAAAAAAACAAACACGTTGCCGTACCGTACCGTTGAATTTCATAGAAAATAGAAAACAGATGAAAAAAATAGTAAAAGGACAAAATGGACGTTCACTTTCTTCTCTCTCACACACCCTGGTCCTTTGAAATACATTCCCCCATCATTTCTTGTGCAGCTTCAAACTTGCCTTTCATCTTTACCCCCTGTACTGACCACAAAAGGCCCCCAACTGTGCGCTCAATGGTATGCGGCTTAAGAGACATTCTATTGTGGGAGTACACATCAGCCGACGCAAAAAAACTTCTCTCAACGGGGCATGCAGTGGCACTGATGGCCAAGTAGTCACGCGCAACAGTACTGAGGACTGGGTATTTGCCTTTGTTCAGCTGCACATAGATTCAATGGAACGGTAGAGGTAGATCAGAGTCTGAAAAAGAATTAAAGATAGAGAGAGAAACCTACCCTCCACCAATCCAAAGCTAAGTGTGGGTTCTCGCCCACCTCGGGTGCAGGTTCCTCCGCCATTTCTAAATAGGATCAAAGTTCATTGGCCGTGTTTCAACGGTTTTGTTCCTTGTGCTTGCGGAATTCCTCGTCATCCTCTCCCAGCTTCTTGCTTTGACCCACTGAACTATTTACTACAGTATTAGCATTACATCCACTATCCTCCATATCAGCCTTACATTGAGTGTAAGCGGCTTCAATAAGATATTTTGCCATAGCCGTCTTGGTAAAACCCACTCCAAAGGCAAAATTGAAGTAATCTAAGTGTAGGCTTGGATGCAAGATGGTCGCGAGAAAGATGACATGTGATCCAAGGGCTTCCTTCAGGTATGATTTCACTCGTACAAGCATGGTGTGGTGCTTTGGGAAAAGAGGATCTGCTTGTGATCTGGTAGCGTCAATCTTCTTTTGAAGTGCCTTCTGGAGCTTGACGTACTCCCGAATGACTAGTGAGGCAGTTGGTCCATCTTGTTCAAAAAACTTGGTCAAGTGTTTGAACTCCTACAAAAACCCATAGTGAGTAAGTGTAAGTGATAGTTTGAAATATGATGTGATATGAATCACCTGTAGAAGTTCCATAATATCCCGTATTTGTCTCCATTCTCAGGTGAAATCATCACTTTGTTGAATATGCCTTGTGGTTGATTGACACCGGGAGGTAACACGGTCTTGGCAGCTCTAACGGGTTGACCTCGGTGAGGTTGCTCCATTTGGTCTTCTTTTAGGATTTGATCGATAACCTAAAAATGTTTATTTGTTAGTATGGTTTGAAGAGATGAGATCTTTGTATGAATACTTACTTTGCGGGCGTTGTACAACCAACTCCAACACTGTAATTTGATGTTCCATCTAATCTCATAACCAGGGATTGGCCTTGGAAGTTTCTGCTTCAACAGAGCGTTGCTGACTGCATCAAACAGCATACACATCACTGCTGAACCACCAATCTTACGCCCTACCACATCAAGCTAAGGTGAAAAATACATGTTTGTGTTATGATCTCACATGTCAACACTCTGTGACATTACTTTATCACATGTCACTAAGTAGATTACCACATCAGTTGTGCGTTGCACCAGTTGTACATTCCTCATCTGACAATCTACCTATATAGCCAGAACCAACCTTGCTGAGCCACAACTCTTGTCGAAGAACCCCCGATCCTGGCCTTAACATATTGTCAGATCATCAACAGACAAGCCTCGAGGCATCAAGCACAGATTAGACTAGTATCGAATTTCAGAACGCAGATTTAGAGATAGACCATCAGAAACCCCACCAATCACCAGCGATTTAGATTTAAAACTTACCGAAGCATCGGATTTAGAATTGAGAACACATTAGAAACCTTGATATCAGATTCAAACTTAATCGAAGACTCCTGCAAGTTAAACTTCAAGAATAGATCAGCCGATATATTAGAGTTTAGAATAGATCAGAATCTTCAAAGTTAGATTAAAACTACCACTTTGAAAACCCTACAAGACATCAATCACGTCTCCTTCGTACAGAGCCCCACAAGACGACGACGATCTCGACAGTGACTCCGAGCCAACCTTCGTCGACGTTCCTACCGAACAATCCACAGAACTGCAGGTCGCTCATCCCCGCATTCCTGATTCAACTATGGAAGAGATTCAACGGCAGATCCTCGAACTCCAGAACTCATTGGCGAATGAAAGGTCCCTCCGTGAACAAGCAGAGGCTAATCATCGCCGGGCCGAAGAACGCTTAATCGCCATTGAGTCGCAACAAGCTAGACAGAGTTCTACGGCTAACGCGCAATCTGCGACGAGCCCCGGCCACACTCCTGCTGCTACAAGCGTTCCGGCTCCTTATTCTAACCTAGCACCAGTCCCAAAGGGACCTAAGGTAGCGGTACCTGACAAATTCAATGGAATTCAAGGAGGACCCGCCGAAGTTTTTGCGAGCCAGTTACAACTCTATATGATGGCGCATCATTACTTATTCCCAGATGATCGAAGTAAAGTAGTGTTTGCGTTGTCTTACCTCACGGGACCCGCAAGCGCTTGGGCACAACCCCTCACGATGGAGCTACTAAATCCAGAGACGGAACACCTCGTCACCTTTGAGCGCTTTGTTCAGAACTTCAAAGCCATGTATTTCGATACAGAGAAGAAAGCCAAGGCCGAAAAGGCGCTCAGATCTCTATCTCAGAAAACTACCGTGGCGGCTTACACCCATGAGTTTAATATACACTCTCACAACACCGGCTGGGAAGTTCCCACGTTAATAAGCCAGTATGAACAAGGCTTGAAACAAGACATCAGGGTTGCCATGGTCTTAGTTCAAGACGACTTCGCTTCAATCGAGCAAATATCAAACCTCACCATTAAACTCGACAATAAATTACATGGAGTTGCGGATACATCTACATCTTTCAATGCTCCTGCACGCGACCCTAACGCCATGGACGTTTCGGCCTCTTTCACCCGACTATCCGACAAAGAGAAAGCCAAACGCTTGCGTACGGGTTCCTGTTTCCGTTGTAATAAACAAGGTCATCGAGCCAACGAGTGTCCTAATGGAAGAGGTGATCGTGGGAGGAAGAGAGACAATTATGGTGCTAAGATTGCTGAGTTAGAAATGAAGTTGGCTGCATTAGGAGATAGAGGAGAGGGATCTAGTCGAGCGGATGATTCAAAAAATGGAGGCGCTCAAGCCTGAAGGTTGTGCCTAGCTTGAGCAAAGGGGGATCAGTAGAAACTTTAGAATTGGGAGCAAGTGCTGTTGTAATTTGCAATAATGACGATCCACGTCTGTTTTTGCCAGTTTCTCTTTCATTGTCCCAAGTCCCCTGAGCCACACCATATAGAATACCTCCAGCTCGCCTTTTGATTGACTCCGGCGCAACTCATAATGTGCTGGGAGAAGCATTTGCCAATGCAGCTGGTCTGCTTCGTTACGCAATTAACACCTCAAGAGACATCTCAGGTTTTAACGGATCCCAATCAACCTCGTCATACGAAATCGACCTCAACATCGACCACGACTCTCAAGAATCAAGATTTATTATCACACCCATCAAGAATACTTATGACGGAATCCTCGGCATGCCATGGATCCGAGACAACCACCACCGGATTGACTGGAACAGCGGTACCATCAGCGATTCCAGCCCGATTTCTGCCTCTGCTTTGACAGAGTCGTCTTACCCGACAACACCCTTACCAAATCCTGTCGTGGAAGTCGTGAGGGAAGCTAGGCGTAGTGACGAGGGGATGTGCGTTAGTAATAATGCGTTACCATCCCCGCAGAGTAAGTCCTATCACTTGTACACCTACAATCCCGAAGAAGAGACTTGCAAGCATCTACATTCCCTACAGAACCTACCACAGAACCACGTCAACACGGACAACGACAATTGCACGAATACCCTAGGCTGCGTTGCGACTGTCCCGACGGTCTCGTCAAACCCGCACCACACCCCAGAGGATCCTGACGCGGAACTTACTGGGCAAGCTAGGGACTTTGACGAGGGGGCGCGTGTCAGAAATGATACATTCACGCCCCCGCAATGTGAGTTTGCTTCGAGTACTATCCCCAAACATCTCGAAACAGCTTGCAAGCTTTCTTTTCCCAGGAATTCCCAGTCACACGAGCCCACCGACGTTACCAACGCCGAATTGACCGATATCCTTGCATACAAGACGGACAAGAACAACTTGAACTCACCTACACCACATGAAAGCATTGCGACTGTTCTCACAGTCTCGTCGAGCCCGCACCACACCCCTAAGGATCCTGACGCGACACTTTTGGGGAAAACTAGGGACTTTGACAAGGGGGCGCATGTCAGAGATGATACATTCACGCCCCTGCAATGTGAGTTTGCTCTAGACCCAATCACCAAATTTGTTGAAGCAGCTGGCAAGCCCCTATGCCCCTTGAAATTTGATTCCCAGATTAGTGTGGACGCAGCACGGACGTCTTGGTCAACATCTGCCCGATTAGCCGCCGACAAGAAGAAACTAATACCCAAAAAGACAATTGAAGAACTGGTTCCAGTGGCTTACCATTGATATCTTCATATGTTCTCCAAGGCAAAGGCTCAAGGACTACCACCCCGACGACAGTACAATTTCAAAGTAGAGCTCATTAAAGGCGCTCAACCTCAAGCCAGCCGTATAATCCCATTATCACCTGCTGAAAACAACGCGCTGGAAGAAATGGTGAAGACAGGACTGGCTAACAGAACTATTAGGCGTACAACTTCACCTTGGGCTGCGCCGGTGCTGTTCACCGGGAAAAAAGACGGTAACTTGAGGCCTTGTTTCGACTACCGCAAACTTAACGCGGTTACGGTCAAGAACAAGTACCCCCTACCGCTAACCATGGATTTGGTCGATAGCTTACTGGATGCTGAAGAGTTTACAAAACTAGACATGCGGAATGCATACGGCAATCTTCGAGTTGCTGAAGGCAACGAAGACAAGCTGGCATTTATATGCAAATTGGGACAATTCGCTCCTCTGACAATGCCCTTTGGCCCAACCGGCGCCCCAGGGTATTTCCAGTATTTTATTCAAGATATACTGATGACCCATATTGGGAAGGACGTAGCTGCCTTTTTGGATGACACCATGATCTACACGAAAAAAGGCGCTCACCACGTGTCCGTTGTTAATGAAGTTCTGGAAATATTCAGCAAACACCATTTATGGCTAAAGCCAGAGAAATGTGAATTCTCAAAGACAGAAGTGGAATACTTGGGCCTTCTAATCTCAAAGAACAAAATTTAAATGGACCCAACCAAGGTTGCAGCAGTATCAGATTGGCCAGCCCCCAAAACCGTGACAGAACTCCAGCGATTTATAGGTTTTGCAAACTTTTATAGGCGATTTATTGATCACTTTTCTAAAACCACTCGACCTTTGCACGACCTTACAAGAGACAAAACACCATGTGTATGGGATCATAAGTGCGACGAAGCTTTCAACAAACTCAAAACCGCCTTCACGTCGGCACCAGTACTAAAGATTGCCGACCCGTATAAGCCTTTCGTATTAGAGTGCGATTGTTCAGACTTCGCATTGGGCGCGGTGCTATCACAAATGTGTGAAGATGATGGACAACTGCACCCGGTGGCGTATCTATCACGCTCATTCGTCCAAGCAGAACGGAATTACGAAATTTTTGACAAAGAATTATTGGCAATAGTTGCATCCTTCAAGGAGTGGAGACACTACCTAGAAGGGAACCCCAACCGCTTAGATGTCATCGTTTACACAGACCACCGGAACTTGGAATCTTTCATGACCACCAAACAGCTCACACGACGCCAAGCTAGATGGGCCGAAATCTTGGGTTGTTTCGACTTCCAGATACGATTTCGACCTGGGAAACAAGCCGCTAGACCTGACGCATTGTCAAGAAGACCCGACCTAGCACCCCCTAACGAAGAAAAGCTTACATTTGGACGGCTCTTACGACCAGAGAACATCACATCTGAAACATTCACGGCTAACATTGATAGTGTTGAATCATTCTTTCAAGACGAAGAGATTACGCTCGAAAACCCTGAGCATTGGTTCGAGATCGACGTCCTTGGAGTATCAGAAGCTAAGACCGAGACTGAAGACAGAGGGCCGAACGACACCAAGATCATAGATTTAATTAGGCAGAGTACCTCAAATTGCTCACGACTACAAGAAATTATCAACATTATCGACAACCCGATATCCACAAAGATCAAGAAGTCAACATCTCATTATAGAATAACGGACGGTGTGCTGTACAACAACGGTAGGATTGAGGTACCAGATGACAACAAGATCAAACACGAAATTCTCAAGAGCAGACACGATAGCTTACTAGCTGGCCACCCCGGCAGAGCTAAAACCCTCGCACTTGTCAGGAGATGCTTCAACTGGCCTTCACAAAAAGCGTATGTCAATAGGTATGTTGACGCGTGTGATTCCTGCTTACGTACCAAATCAAGCACAAAGAGGCCATTTGGGACATTAGAGCCGCTTCCCATACCCGCAGGTCCGTGGACAGATGTCAGCTACGATTTGATCACCAGTTTACCGAAATCAAAAGGCCACGACAGTATTTTAACAGTGGTTGATCGATTAACAAAGATGGCTCATTTCATCCCTTGTAATGAGACAATGAAGGCAAACGAACTCGCTGATTTAATGATCCAAAATGTATGGAAACTGCATGGGACACCAAAAACCATTACATCGGACAGAGGTAGCGTGTTTATATCTCAAATCACCACCGAATTAGACAAAAGACTTGGTATTTGATTACACCCGTCAACCGCTTACCACCCAAGGACTGATGGACAATCAGAAATTGTTAATAAGGTCATTGAACAGTATTTGCGACACTTTGTAGGCTACCGACAAGACGATTGGGCCGACTTACTTCCTATAGGCGAATTTTCTTATAACAACAAAGACCACGCATCGACGGGAGTTTCGCCTTTTAAAGCAAACTACGGATTCGAACCGACTTTTGGTGGAGTCCCTTCCAGTGCACAATGCGTACCCATAGTGGAGGAAAGAATCAATACATTGAAAGAAGTACAAGCTGAATTAACTGAATGTTTAGAAATTGCACAGGATATTATGAAGAAACAATTCGACAAGACCGTTAGACCCACGCCAGAATGGAAGATTGGAGACCAAGTCTGGTTAGATAGCAAGAACATTTCCACAACACGACCCAGCCCTAAGCTAGATCATAAGTGGCTAGGCCCTTTCAATATTGTAAAGAAAATATCACGTTCTGCTTATACACTAACGTTGCATCTATCCATGAAAGGCGTCCATCCAGTATTTCACGTGTCACTACTTAAGAAACACACACCCGACAGCATCAAAGAAAGAAGGCAACAAGAACCAAGTCCAATAATAATTGAAGATAATGAAGAATATGAAGTAAATGAAATATTAGATTGTAGAAGAAAATTTAACAAATTAGAGTATTTAGTTAGTTGGAAAGGATTCAGCGCAGAAGAAAACTCGTGGGAACCAGTACTCAATTTGAAGAACAGTATGAAATTAGTCAATGAGTTTAATGAAAAGTTTCCGGACGCATCTTCAAGACACAAGAGGACACGGAGAAAAAGGTGAGAGGGCAAGCTTTTTCCCCACAGGGTTTTTTAATGCTGCCCAGGGAAGGAACGCAGAGCTTACAAGAGAGAGCTTGGGCGTAAAAGGGGGTATAGTGTTATGATCTCACATGTCAACACTCTGTGACATTACTTTATCACATGTCACTAAGTAGATTACCACATCAGTTGTGCGTTGCACCAGTTGTGCATTCCTCATCTGACAATCTACCTATATAGCCAGAACCAACCTTGCTGAGCCACGACTCTTGTCGAAGAACCCCCGATCCTGGCCTTAACAGTTTGTTAGACTTTCATCTGATCAAGTTTGATATTGAAATTCATATCAGATGTCACTTACTTTAGTTGTGAGTAAGTGTACTGCATTTGCAGCGGTCCTGTCAGTCGCAGCCACTTCTTTGATGTCATGTGGGCCATCGACAACCCCATACCAATCGGGATTGGCAGCCTCTTGAGGTACATTCACATCACCATCATCCACTTTGTCGTCAGAGTCAGATTGAGCATCAGGAATTGGTTTGCCTTCACCATTCTCATCTTCTTCAATAACTGTCTGAAGTGTTGTTGTTGGAACCAGGAAATTGCCTAGCATCGAAGATTTGACCAGAGGTGGAGGGGGAGCCTGGATTCCCAGCACTTGAAGGCCTGCGTTGACAATCAGAGCTAGTTTGTGACATACACAGCTAACTCTGTCGGTCTTAGCATCCCAAAGGAAGAGTTCATTTTGATCCTTGCAGTACTTAGTCAACCGAGTTTGCATTGCTTCCGCCAGTGTATTGTTGTTGCTGCCGGAGTTGTGGGTTTGAGCTAACACGTGGTTATAAGGGACAGATAAGTTAATGACACATAAAAGAGATATTATAAAAAGATAAAGTATTAAGAGATAATACTTATCTTAGTGTGTAAGCCGTGCTTTGTCAACAGATTAATCAAAGGTTCGGCAAGCCATTCACCTTTGTGGTGCCAGGCGATGAGCTTGAGTGCAAAGTGGCAGGTGACAAAGGTCCAATTCGAAGTGATGTATGTGACACTGGCGCTGATAAAACTGTACCGGTTGCCTTTGGTCGTCCAGGCGTCGTGGATTAGACCAAAGGCACTCTTGAGGGACTGATCAAGGTTATTAATGAAAGGAATTAGTGATTGAATTGAAATGATGAGAAATACATAAAGAGCTCACCTTTAATTCGCCAGTGACTACAGCATGTAATTCGAGGTAAGCCTCATGAGCGAAAGTTGCCACCCAGGTCCTTCCAAATAACTGAGCATTTGGATTGGCATAACGGAAGCATGCCGGCAAATAAGTGTCCTCCACACGAGCCCAAGGTTGGGCAGTCCTAAGCACCCACATGCCCAACATTTGATTGAGGGTTTGGTTGTCAAACTTCCGTACTTTCTGAGCATAAGTGGTAATTGACGTCTGTCCTTTTTTGGAGGCCAAGGCTGCTTCAGTACGCTGTTGAAAGATTGTGAGGGGTAAGATACAGCCTTGCTCGATAGCTGCATCCCTCGCCTTGCAACCGGGCTTTCCAGATTTCCCGTCTTGCTTCGAACCATCTTGATGAGTCCACATATTGGATGTGAACCCAACAAGAGATCTGACTAAAGTCCCACAGAATAGACATGCATAGTAAGTGCGCTTGCCAGGTTCCTATGGTCCATCGATCATGGTAGCAAACAATTGAACATAAGAGGTTAGTTGATTTGACTTATATAAGAAGAGATTATCATAATAGGAAACGAGTTAAGAAGTCACTTACATCTTTTGGGCCCTGCTCGGCCTCGCTGTTGTAGTATTGCTTTAGAGGATCGAATTGGGATTGAGACTTAGTTTTGTTGACTCCTTTCTTTAGGACTTTATTGTTCTCGTCATTGAAATCTTGAATTAGGTTAATCTCGAGTTGTACTTGACTTGTCGATGAAGCAGGAGCGGGTGGACTATCAGAGCGTTGATGTGTGCCTCTGGCTCGTTGATTGAAACTAGACTTTATAACTTGTGAGGCATGTGGACGTTTACTTTGAGGTTTAGCTGGTGCTTGAAAGGTTTTCTTGGGTTGGGACTCGGGTGGTTCGTCTTTGTCTGATTCATCGTCTAAGTCTATGCGTTTGCGCTTTAAAGAGGTAGAAGCAGTTGGAGTGTAGTCGTCCTCAACGTCTGCAGCTTGACGCATGGAACGGCGAGAGTCAGATGGGGAAGCCAACATGGCAGAAGGCCTTCTGGCGGGAGAAGGACGTGTACTGCAACAAGCAGTTGGTTCGGCGATCAAAGAAGATGACATGATTGAAAGGATGAATGTGAAACGGTTGAGACTGTGTTGAAAAAGCGGAAATTGAGAGTTATGAGTTAAAATAATAGAAACTGAAGATGGATGGATTGAAAAGACAGATGGATTTGGGACAAACCTTGTTGAGGAGCGCCATAGGCTGCTCATATACCGCCTGGCCACCCTTGCACAGCCTGGTTTCGATTTCCATAGCCATGGTTGCATGTCAAGATCGGAGCTAGTAGTGAAAAAGCGTACAAATTGGGTGAATGCAGGGATATCAAGAGTGAAGAGGAAGGAATGAACTTACGAATCTGGATACGAAGACGTGGGCCAGAGGGATACCGCCCCTCCCCAACCAAAAGCAGACACGGTACTGATACCGTATCCGATTTCTGGTACAGTCAACTCTCGATATAAGCAAGCCCCATGTATGCATATCACGATGTAAGCAAGGGTTGCCACGCAATTTTTTTTGGTATACGTGAGTGCTCCGCCAAAATCAAATTGCTTGATGCATAATGATTAAAGCATAAGATTGGCAAAAATATGCTCTTATCGCAAGTTTTTCTCTGTGTATACAAGCATAAATCTCACAGGAGAGGAAAAATATGCTTTTATGGTGATTATTTGTGTGGTAAGTCCGATTGCAGGGCGGTACCATATTGACTTGGCGGGGCTGGGCTGGCTCCTCCCCGCTCACAGTGGGGCTCATATTTGCGCGCCGGGGGCCCATTCTCACCATAAACGCATAATTCAAGCCAAAAAAGGACAAAACTTGAATTATGCTTACTTTGTAATTATGCATCGCTCGATGTAAGCACAGCAAATCTGTCAACGGTCAATATGCTTACATCAAGAGTTGACTGTACTGGACAGCCTAGATATTGGATATTGTACCTCAAAACGATTATGGTACAAATTACCGTACCGGGCCCTCCGATACCGTCAGGCAAGGCCTTGTGGTGCCGTACCCCTAAAGTCAGTATGGTATCCTGGGTACGGTACGGTGCGGTACCGGTACAAGCACCGTATCTGTGGCGGCGTTGGTTATGTTTGTATAGATTAATGATGCTACTCAATTCTCATCAGAGTGTTCAGTCATGTCTATGAACCTAGGTGGTGGTAAGTTGTAAGGTTGTTCTGATAAAGTCAGAATCCATGATTTGATGGATTCTAGTGTAGAGCTTGGTGATGGTGATAACCTGATCATGATTATTTGTTCGTGATCAATAATTGCTTGTAATGTCTTGGTTCAGTTATCACTGTCAAGGCAACTCAAAGTTGGTTCTTAGATTAAAGACTTGGCGGTTGACTTACTCTTCTGGAGCTGCTCCTGTTGTGTTGGTTCTATTCATCATTATCAAATATTTTCCAAATTATAAATGATTAATGATTGATGATGTTGTTGGTGTTCAGGGTAAAGACCACAAAAAAAAATTTTGAGTTGACCCAGTGATTATAACACTACACAAAATGTAATGTTTACCAGGCGGTAAAGAAAACTACTGACATAGAAAAATCCTGAGGCAACAGGAAGAGGGCTAAAAATCTGAAAAATATGCACCTTGTTCTTAGATGTTGGGGTGTCATGATGAGTATTTTTTTGTATTTTACACACAGATATTGGTTCATGTACTAACAATAAAGGCTGAAAATCATCAATAACCCACTTGTAACAATACCTGAAATTTGGCCCATGATTTGGAAGACAGGATTTTGAAATCCTCAAACATCAATACCTTTTTCAGTTCTGAATCACATCACTCGATTTTCAGTTCATCAAAAAGGTGAGTATTTCCTCTACATTTATCATTCAGACATCACATCTGTAGCTGGTCTGCAAAAGATTCTACAGAGCTATTTATCAAGAACTGTTTGAACATATGTAGAGCGTTTACATGACTAGATAACACCTTACTACCTGTATGAAGTGTAAATGAGAATGGTTCAGCTTTTGCATGAACCAGAAATGGAGTTATTTGGAGCAGAACTTCAAAAGTTATCCAAGTTTTTAGACCACAAAATATTGTCTTCATAATCATGACCCAAATTTCAGGTATTGTTACAGGTGGGTTGTTGATGATTTTCAGCCTTTATTGTTAGTACATTAACTAATATCTGTGTTTAAAATACAAAAAAATACTCATCATGACACCCCAACATCTAGGAACACGGTGCATATTTTTTCAGATTTTTAGCTCTCTTCCCGTTGCCTCAGGATTTTTCTACATCCGTAGTTTTCTTTACCGCCCAGTAAAGATTACAATTTGTGTAGTGTAAAGAGAGAATGTCACAGTGGAAGGTTTTAGGGGTTTCACAACGAGGGTATCCCTTATACCCTCCTTTATCCCTAACTCCATATTATCCACCAATGGGTTGGGGATTTGTGGAAAATATGATTAGAGATTACATCAACTGCATATTCCATTTTGTTAAACTTTGTGGGGACGTCTAAGTCCATATTATCCTCAAATGCTTTAGGGGATTGTGGACAATATGATTAGGGATTACTTCCCCTGCCTGCATATTCCTTTTTATTAAATGGAATATGTGGATATCACCTCTTCAGAGCAAGAAGAACTCTTTGGGTATGAAGATACACAAAGATCAGGTGCTTCTTGCTCTGTGTCCAAAGATCACATCTGCATTTGAGGTCATTCAGCAAGAATGACCTGAATTTGATCTATTTCCATTAGATCAAATTCAGGTTGAATAAGCTCTGGGTCATGATGGATTAACCACATGGAGTAATTAAATTAATGTGTCAGGCAAACATCACAATGGATTTGTATCTAAACATTGCACAAATAACTTTGAAACATTTCATAATACCAACACCCTGCCCATCAGGTTTCTTATGTGCTCATACACATCTTCTTCATTGTCTGTGGTGGAATAATGGTTGCTCAGCCATGTTTTTCTATGCATCGGACTCAACAGAACATTTTACAATAGATATATATATATATATTTCATTGTATGTTTATAGTGATAAAGTAAAAGGAGACTAGAAGCTTCTCTACTCATAGCCCAAGTCATATAGAACCTCACCATTCATGTCATATAGATGGTCATACATATAGTTTTCTTGTTCCTTGTACATGTCAGGCTCCTCAGCTCAAATGACAGGAGCCCCACCAATAATCTCCCACTCTTCCCCAGCCCACTGGTACACCCTACCCCAAGACACCTCCAAAGCATTGTTAAGCTCTGCGCATACTTCCAGATCTCCACGAGTATCCTGAAGCTGATGCTTCAGATCTTGGCTCCAATTCTTCCACAGCTTGCAACACCTTCTTGATATGATACTGTGTAGAGACATCTTCCTAGTCTGACAGGCTGGATTGTCTTCTGAAATGGCAGACGGTGGTATTAGTTCCTCATTTGAATGTAATAAACATAGAAGTAAGCTCACCTTATTGTGTTTCAAATGACATGATTTGTTCATAATAACAAGGCTGCAACTATACTATACTATACTTGACTATACTTGGTATAGTATAGTCAAACTATACTGTACTTGAACTATACTCGGTATAGTATAGATGAACTATACTCAGATATACCAAACTATACTGTGCAGTATAGTTGGATAAGTTGATTGAAAACATATAAAACACTTTTCCAGGTATAGTTGGTGAAAGGATACTAGACTGAGTATAGTTGGGTAAAGTATAGTTCAACTATACTATACCCAGTATAGTATAGTATGGTGTAAACAATACTATACCCAACTATACCTATACCGGTATAGTATAGTTGCACCCTTGATAATAATTGATCTCCCAACCAATCATCTGTCGGACTTCCCTTGCAATGCGTCTCAGCTCCTTGACTGCCCTTCTTTGCAGTAGGGTTGCTTCTATACCCGCTCAAACCTTGTCAGCATGTTCACCATGCTCTTCTTCATCCACCTCACCCCAATTCCAGAAAACATCCTCCAATGACATTTGCATGACAGTTCCAAGGTCAGGGAGTTGAACATGTACCGCCCTTGGAAAGTCGGTATGGTACTTTTGGACTTTGCACTCATAAGTTTGGTACTTCCTGCGTAGGTTTGCTGTCTTCTTGCTGTGGCTGCCTTGACGCAAATTGTATTGCGCAGCTTGCTGCCCTATGATTTGACATATAAAACTGTCAAATCGGTATGATATTGTGGATAAACTGGCATTTGTCTGTAAGCAAGGTCATTTTTCACCTCTTACAATGCCATTTGGACCTATGGGAGCCCCGGGGTACTCCCATCACCGTATGCACGACATATTCATAGGATGTATTGGTAGAGACACCACTGCTTACCTAGATGACACGATGATCTTCACAAAGAAGGGAATTCATCACAAGGGAGCAGTTTACTTGATTCTGGACATATTAGATAAGCACCAATTATGGCTCAAACCTGAAAAATGTGAATTTTTGAAAGACAAAGTTCAATACCTGGGTCTTATCATATCAAAGAAAAAATTCAGAATGGCTCCCACTAAAGTCAAGGCAGTCAAAGAGTGGCCAGCTCCTTGGAACACCACTGAACTGCAAAAATTTATTGGCTTTGCTAATTTCTACTGACAATTCATCAATCAATTCTCCAAAACTACCAGACCCCAACACAACCTGACCAAACTGAATGCTCCAGACTACTGGGATGATAAGTGTCAACAAGCTTTTGAAGGACTGAAGACCACATTCACCACAGCCCGAATACTGAAAATTGCTGATCCCTACAAAAATTTTCTATTAGAGTGCAATTTCTCTGACTTTGCCCTTGAAGCAATGCTGTCACAATGATCCAAAGATGATGGCAAGATCCACCCAGTTGCCTATCTTTCTTTATCACTTGTGCAGGCCAAACACAACTACAAGATTTTTGATAAAGAACTGCTTGCAATTGTGGCATCCTTTAAAGAATGGTGCCACTCTCTCAAAGGAAACCCCAACTGCTTGGAGTTCATAGTCTACACCAACCATCACAACTTAGAATCTTTTATGAATACGAAGCAGTTGACTCGCCAACAAGCACAATGGGCCGGAACATTGGGATGTTTTGACTTTGTGATCAAATTTAGACCCGGACAACAATCAGCCAAGCCAGATGCACTATTGCTCCGGCCAGATCTCAAACCCACTGAGGACACCAATCTTTCTTTTTGGACAACTACTGAGGCCGGAGAAAATAGGACCAGATACTTTCTGGTTGACGTAGCCAGTATTGAGCATCTGTTTGATACCAAAGAGGTCAACTTGGACAATGCTGAGCAATGGTTTGATGTCAATGTACTAGGCGTGATTGATAATGACAACACACAGGAGGATAATTTGACTGACAATGCTATTATTGAACTTATACGCAAGAGCAACAAGACAGATGAATGAATCACCACCTTGATGGATGCATGTGCCAGACCAAACTTGTCAAAAACAAAGGACACAATGCAGGACTACTCAATCAAGGACGGTATGCTTTACAAACAAGGAAGGATTGAAGTGCCCTACAGCGAATACATCAAATATCACATTACGCAAAGCCGGCACAATACACTACTAGCAGGCCACCCGGGCAGAAGTAAGACGTTAAGTCTTGTCAAAAGACACTTTGTATGGCCGTTGCAGAGAGCATACATTAACAAGTATGTAGATGGGTGTCACTCTTGCCTACGAGTAAGATCAACAACACAGAAGCCATTTAAAACTCTTGAGCCGCTACCAGTGCCAGCAGGACCCTGGACCGACATTAGCTATGATCTCATCACCAAATTACCCATATCAAACGGCTTTGACAGCATTCTGACAGTAGTGGACAGACTTACTAAGATGAGTCACTTCATTCCATGTCAAAAAAACATGACAGCTGAAGATCTTGCTGACCTGATGATGAAGAATGTTTGGAAGTTACATGGAACACCAAAAAGTATTGTGTCTGACTGAGGAAGTATATTTATCTCACGGACAACAAAGGAGTTTGACAAACGGCTGGGAATAAGATTACATCCCTCAACCGCCTACCACCCACGTACTGATGGACAATCTGAAATTGTCAATAAAGCCATAGAAACATACCTCCAACACTTTATCACTTACAGACAGGAAAATTGGGATCATTACTTCCAACTGCTGAGTTTGCTTATAACAACTCACAGGGGCAAAAATTGATGCTCACAACTATGTGAGTGTTGAAATGTTCCTGTTTTGTTCCCATTTGTTTCCCACTTGTTTCCAATTTGTTTCCCTTTTCTTTCTGTTTGTCAGCTGATTACGTGATCATCAGGAACTGAGCAGACAAACTAAGCCTTCCTCAGCATTTATTCCTGAGCAAAGAAGTCTGAGGAAGGGCTGATCCTGAGCGGCATTCCCTGGTTCAGTAAGCTCCAAGGGATGCCACCAATGTATAGCTTAGGGGCTGAGCTGAACTGAGTATTCCCTTAGCTAAGTCTCTGAAGTATCCCCCAGATGGATCACAGAGCGCCAAGCTTGCCTCAAGCTTGATGGCTCCGGAATGAAGCCTGAGGCCCGTCTGCTCGTTCAACTGAGCTGCTCAGTTATTCCTCAGGGGCATCCCTGAGATCAGGAGGATCCGGAGGATTTCACTGCTCATTGGATGAGGGGCTGCTCAGTTATTCCTCAGGGGCATCCCTGAGATCAGGAGGATCCGGAGGATTTCACTGCTCATTGGATGAGGGCCTGCTCAGCTAGTCCTCAGGGGCATTCCTGGCCGGATCAGAAGGATCCAAAGGATGTCACTGAGTATTGGCTGAGGGGCTGCTCAGTTGATCTCAGCCCCTCAGTGTGAAAAACTTTATCCGGGGATATCACTGAGGATTAGCTGAGCAATGAGCAGATGGGATGACGCTTTTATCAGGCTTCATTCCTCAGCAAGGAAGTCTGAGAAAAGTCCAGCCCATCAGTGATCCAGTCAGGGGATGCTACTGAGTATTTGCTGAGCAGCTCAAATGGGACGCCCCTGGGCAGGCTTCTTCACTGAAAAATGAAGCCTCAGGAAGGTATAGTTCATGTGCTCATCTTCATTTTGAACAAATTGCTGAGTATTCAGTGCCTCATGAGCTGATCCTGAGTACTCATCGGGAATCAGTTATTGCTCATCCAAGATGGAAATGAGCCTTCTCAATAAATGTCAAGTAAAATATGAGAACCACAGGATGATCACCTGAACACAAACAAGATTGTGAATTGAATCAATCTGAAAGAAAATGAATCTTTTTTGGAGAATTCCAAAAAGTCTACAACGCTCACATGTATGTGAGTATCTATTTTGGCCCCTGTGACTGCAACCATGAATCCACTGGAGTGTCACCCTTCAAGGCCAACTACGGGTTCAACCCTTCATTCAACTAAATACCACCAAGTGAACAATGCATCCCAATTGTGGAGGAACGGCTAAGTTTATTGGAAGATGTACAAAGGAACTAACCACATGTTTAGAACTATCTCAGGACACTATGAAACACCAATTTGCCAACACTACACAAAATGTAATCTTTACCGGGCGGTAAAGAAAACTACGGATGTAGAAAAATCCTGAGGCAACGGGAAGAGAGCTAAAAATCTGAAAAAATATGCACCGTGTTCCTAGATGTTGGGGTGTCATGATGAGTATTTTTTTGTATTTTACACACGAATATTAGTTAATGTACTAACAATAAAGGCTGAAAATCATCAACAACCCACCTGTAACAATACCTGAAATTTGGGTCATGATTATGAAGACAATATTTTGTGGTCTAAAAACTTGGATAACTTTTGAAGTTCTGCTCCAAATAACTCCATTTCTGGTTCATTCAAAAGCTGAACCATTCTCATTTACACTTCATAAAGGTAGTAAGGTGTTATCTAGTCATGTAAACGCTCTACATATGTTCAAACAGTTCTTGATAAATAGCTCTGTAGAATCTTTTGCAGACCGGCTACAGATGTGATGTCTGAATGATAAATGTAGAGGAAATACTCACCTTTTTGATGAACTGAAAATCGAGTGATTTGATTCAGAACTGCAAAAGGTATTGATGTTTGAAGATTTCGAAATCCTGTCTTCTAAATCATGGGCCAAATTTCAGGTATTGTTACAAGTGGGTTATTGATGATTTTCAGCCTTTATTGTTAGTACATGAACCAATATCTGTGTGTAAAATACAAAAAAATACTCATCATGACACCCCAACATCTAAGAACAAGGTGCATATTTTTCAGATTTTTAGCCCTCTTCCTGTTGCCTCAGGATTTTTCTATGTCAGTAGTTTTCTTTACCGCCTGGTAAAGATTACATTTTGTGTAGTGCAAAAACCTAAGCCAAACCCCAGATTGGAAAATAGGGGACAAAGTATGGCTAGACTCAAAGAACATATTGACAACAAGGCCAAGTCCCAAACTGGGACACCGCTGGCTGGGCCCATTAAACATTATGAAAAAGTTTCCTAAGTCCACTTACAAATTAAATCTACTGTTGTCCATGAAAGGTGTTCACAAAGTTTTTCACGTTTCAGTATTACAAAAGCACAATCCCGACACAATTTATTACAGGAATCAGGCAGCACAACCACCTATAGAAATAGGCAACAATGAAGAATGGGAAGTCTCAGCCATCCTCAACTGCAGAACACGCCACAACCGGAAGGAATATCTAGGCAATTGGACAGTATTGAAATCTAGTCACGACTCATGGGAGCCTCTTGATTGATTTCAATTTTTGTGTTGAGACTGAGGGCCCGTTCACTTAAGCAATTTCTGGTGAGAAATCACATCCTGCAAAATTTAAAGTGTCTGTTTGGTGGTGCATGTTTCATTTTTGCATTAAAAAATTTACAGAATGTGATTTCTGGTCACAAATTCCTTAAGTGAACACACCCTGACACTACACCAAATTGCAAATTTACTGTGTGGAGTTTAAAAATCGAGTTGACATAGAAAATTATAGAGAAGCTGGCAAGGGTCAGAAAAATATGAAAAAAATAGAAGGGCCCTTCGATGTGTTCCGGTTGTCTGTCATATTTTTTCTTGTTTTATAACCACAATGCATATAACACTACACAAAATACAATATCTTCTGGGCAGAAAATATACAAACCAACCCACAAAGATATTGAGCAGTCTGGGAGAGAGACAAAAATACACAAAAATATGCATATTGTTCCTATGGTTGAGAGCTTTGATTTGCGTATTTTTTGTATTTTCAGTGTGAAAATTGTTGATTGTACTAATAAAAAACCTCCAGGATTGTCAGATTATGACCTGTAACAGATATTGGAGGGCATAATTTGAATTCAACAATCCCTTATATCTTGGTCAAGTCTTGGTCAAACCACTTGATTTTTAGTTCATTGGAAAGCCAAACTCTGTGACTATATCTTTCATTGAGATGGAAAATATGTGTCTAAGTTCAAAGAATATCTATGTGGCTATATAGGAAATTGCGTCAAAGACAAAAAACTTTTTTTGTAGTGGAGCTACAGATTTGATGCATTAACATAACAGTCGAATGCTTTCCATGGCTTCTTAATGAACTAATTATCAAGTGTTTTGATCCAGAATTGCAAAAGATATGAGGGATTGTAGAATTCAAATGAATCTTGGAGGTTGTTTGTTAGTACAATCAACAATTTTCATACTAAAAATACAAAAAATATGCAAATCAAAACTCTCAACCATAGGAACAATATGCATATTTTTGTGTATTTCTGTCTCTCTCCCAGACTGCTCAATATCTTTGTGTGCTGGTTTTTGTATTTTTTGCCCAGAAGATATTATATTTTGTGTAGTGTTATATGCATTGTGGTTATGAAAAGGCCCTTGCTATTTGCAGCCCACACGAAATCCACGTAGGCGCTGCCAAAACAGCGCCTACATGAAGGTTTCCCATGAAAAGGCACCTGCATTTATGATGTAGGCGCTTTTTCCTTTTTCAAATGATGCCTAAAGGCTGAAAAACCAATGTAGGTGTCATTTGTGTACACATACATTCTAAAAATAAAATGTAGGCGTAAATTTGAAGCGCCTACATTGTGTAGGCATCACGAAGATGCGCCTACATCTTTTTTTTGACTGTGGGCGTAATTTTTGTGCACCTACATATTGTAATACCAACACCCTTATAATTTAATTCCAACACCCTTATATTTTAATACCAACACCCTTATGATTTAATTCCAACACTCTTATAATTAATTATAAGACCCTTATAATTTCATAATCAAATGCGCACTCTTACATTTAATGCCCTTATCACTTAATACCAACACCCTTATAATTAATCTCACCACCCTTATAATTTAATACCAACACCCCTATATATTAATACCAGCACCCTTATAGATTTGTATTCACATGTGTATAAGACCCTTATAACTAACTTAAGTGCCTACATGGAAAAAACAATGTAGGTGCTCAAAAAAAGTGCCTACATTCTATTTTTAGAATGTAGGCGCTTGAAAATAGCACCTACATTTTATTTTTAAAATGTAGGCATACACAAATGACGCCTACATTGGTTTTCAGCCTGTAGGCATCATTTGAAAAAGGAAAAAGCGCCTACATCATAAATGTAGGTGCCTTTTCATGGGAAACCTTCATGTAGGTGCTGTTTTGGCAGCAAAATGTAGGCATACACAAATGACGCCTACATTGGTTTTTCAGCATGTAGGCATCATTTGAAAAAGTAAAAAGCACCTACATCATAAATGTAGGCGCTTTTTGGCGGAAAACAACAGTGTAGGCGTAATTTGGACAGCGCCTACATGGATTTCATGTGGGCTGCAAATAGCAACGGCCTATAAAAATATGAAAAAATATGACAGACAATCGGAATGCATCAAAGGGCCCTACCATTATGTTTCCATATACTTCTGACCCTTGCCAGCTTCTCTATAATTTTATATGTCTACTCAATTTTCTAGACTCCACGGTAAATTGAGTAGACATAGAAAATTATAGAGAAGCTGGCAAGGTTCAGAAAAATATGCAAAAATAATGGGAGGGCCCTTTGATGCATTCCAATTGTCTGGCATATTTTTTCATATTTTCAAAACCACAATGCATAGAACACTACACAAAATATAATATCTTCTGGGCAGAAAATACAAAAACCAACAAACAGTGATATTGAGCAGTCTTGTAGAGAGACAAAAATACACAAAAATATGCATATTGTTCCTATGGCTGTGACCTTGGATTTGAGTATTTTTTTGTATTTTTAGTGTGAGAATTGTTTGAAGGGATGTGACGTTGGCACAAGGAATGTCCCCTGTCCATGTCACGAGTTCTCTTCGAGATGTCCTGTGAGCAGAAGATGATGTGAGTGGTAGGACAGGCCGTTGTGCCCTGAATGAACTCACGAGTTCAAGGACTCTCTTTCGCTCCTCCTCATTCCACACTAGAGAGTTGTCCCTCTCTCACGTCTTTTTCCTCTTCCACTCACTTCACCTTTCCACATCGAAATCCTACGATCATCCTGAAGATAGCTTGTCAGTCATCAAATCTCCTTTTTGAGCATGAGGTCAAGCAGACGGAATCTAGGACTAGGCCCGGAATTCTCTCCAGAACCTACTCCTCCAAATTCGGACAATTATTTACAAGATTTCAAAATAGAAACAACTTTAGAAGAAGAACAAAGAATTGCTAGGGAAGATGAAGAAGAAGAAAGAAGATCAAAGAATATAAAAGAATCAATGGTTGAAATGGATCAAGATGATGTAATCATATCGACTGAGATGAATAAAGACGTCGTTTTGTCTTCGGACGATTCAGAAGGTGATGAAGAGGCTTTAATGGAGATAGATAAAGGAAAAAGGTCAAAAGGTACCGATAAGTCAAGTTAGTTATTATTGATTCACACCTCCTTTCTATAACTATTATCCTACTCTGAGCTTGAGTCAAGTGTATAATGCACGACTCAGTTGTCTAATAGTCAAGTGTGAATTCACGACTATTCCATCAAGTGGTATTGTCCACGATGGTTTTACAATACTATCCATCAAGTGGTCTTATCCACAATGGTTTTCAAGACTCTTTCGTCAAGTGGTCAGATCCACGACGAGTCTGTTAACATCAATCGTCAAGCTAATTTATAAATGCGACGATTGAGTACTGTTCGTTGAAAGAAGATACAGATAATCACACATCAAATCTCATACCATACAATGAAATTTCTATATTTACATCGGATAGTTTTGACTGATGTTGTGTCATTGAATTGCTAGGTTTTTTGATAGAACAAGCTAAAGCAGCCTTAGCAGCTGGAGATGACGTACTGTTAAGTAGAATTTTAAATGTGATGGAACCAGATAAAAACCTAAAAGCTGAAAAGCATATCGAAGAAAACCCGCTTAAAAATTACAAGAAAGGCGAGACTTCTAGATCTGGCTTGAAGGTGTTTAATGATTTTTGGGATGGGCATCTAAAGAAGATGGACTACCACTTACCTTTGACAATTTTCAATGAAGAGTGGATTGAGTTGGATAAGTTGGTAGCTAGCAATAACACGTCGAAGAAAAAAGACAAGATCCCTGGCCAGATTCCTAGAAACAAGTGGTATTTGTCCTTTGCAGAATGGACAAGAGCGAGGCAATTGATGGTCAGATATGTGAGAGACCACTACAAACATAGATTGTTTGCAAAAGAGTACAAAATTCTTAAATGTGGATTTATGAGTTGGAACTAATATAATTCGGTTTGCAATTGAATGTGTAGTTTAGAAGAACACTTCAATTACGTACAACAACTGAGCGTACGCCATGGATGGGTTACGGCTTTCAGATACAACATTGCCGTAAGGACAGATGTGACCTGCAATCAGGTTAATGGTGCACCAGGCGATCCTTCAGTCAAGAGAGTTGAGTTCCTAGAAGATGCTTTGGCGAGGACAAATCTTTTGCATGATGGCAGAATAATGAAGTATGATAACCGTAAGCAGTTATATTTACCAAACAATAATCCTTAGAAAAATTTGAAGTTGAACAATTGAATATTTGTTATAGCTTACGCAAAGGGTCATGAAAGAGAAAGGTTTAGCCCGATTACAGGGAATTGCTACCCGGTAGGAAAGAACCACAATTCAACTGACTTAGATGTAGAAGTTGAAGAAGATAACAGTTACTTGAAGGTACCAAGTTATCAGAGAAACAGTAACAAAAATAATTTCAGAAATAACTTCAAGTCTGACTATGTAAAGAATAATAGAAGATCGCCATCTCCTTATTTAAAATCCGAAAAAGGAAAGGGGAAGGCGAATCCCAATCCGAATTATAAAGGAAATAACTACGATGAAAACTATGAAAAAGGAAAGGCTGATAAGGCAGACGGGAAACAATCGTCTTCAAAAGATAAGATGTGAGCAGCTTGTGATGAGACCCCGAGTCAAATTTTTGTCGTAGTTGGTTAATAACCAATATAGAATGTTGTTCTGAATGATTTGTATTATATTTGAAATATTGTTTGTATTAGTGTACCTATGAAACCACAACTAGAAAGTGAAATTAAGACTCTTCCGCTTATTTACAATAAATCAAACATTTGGCCTTCTAGAGTGAGGTGTGAAATGAATGTGAAAGTGTGGGAAAGAGAATTAGAAAGATATGGGTTATTGACAGATTATCTATATTTGTTAGACAGCTTCATAGATGGTTTTCACCAAGGGATCCCGAAACACACAATACAAGGGTGTAAATGGTTTTCACCGCCAAATCATAAATCAGCCTTGGATGCGAGAGAAAAAATTGAGAAGAGTATTGAGAAAGAGGTTAAAGCGAATAGGATGTATGGTCCATTTACCAAACAAGAAGTGTATGATAGGTTAGGATTTTTTCGTACAAGTCCTTTAGGAGCTGTAGAGAATGGCGACAGTACTTTCCGCCCCATAAACAACATGTCTTTCCCTAAATTCGACAACAATATCCCCTCAGTTAATTCGTTTGTGGACAAGATGGACTTTGCCACGACTTGGGATGATTTCAAGTTTGTAGCAAAATTTTTCAAAACTCTCAACAAGAATGTTCAGATTGGTCTGTTTGACTGGGAAGGCGCATATTGCCAAATACCTCCTCATCCATCGCAGTGGCCCTATTTAGCGATTAGAGACTTGAAGGGTTTGATTTATATCAACTTGAGGATTGCCTTTGGTGGCATAGCTGGATGCGGCTCCTTTGGTGGTCCTGCAGACGGATGGAAAAATTTGATGAAGGTGAAGTTCAATTTGGTGGAAGTGTTTCAATAGGTCAACAATAATCTTACGATTAAAGACAAATCAGACCCTCTTTCAATGTTAGAAATTGTAAGAGCAAGTGAGGAGATGGGAGTGAAAACGAACGCAACAAAATATTCCGAATTTAGCGACAAACAAAAATTTATTGGCTTTTTGTGGAACACTAGGTTGAAGACGGTAACATTACCAGAGAAAAAATTACAGAAACGGAAACTAGATCTAGTGGCCTTCTTGTCGAAGACTTTGTTTAGAAGGCAAGATGTTGAAAAATTCAACGGGAAGTTGGGTCACTTGACTTTAATCTTACCACAATTGAAAGCTTACCTCGCTGAGAACTTCAAGTGGGTAGCGACGTGGAGGACCCCAGGTTTTCGAAAAATGCCGCCTATGGTGAAGGAAGATATGCTCTTTTGGAAAGCCTGTCTAGACAATCTAAAACCAAGCAGATTAGTACCAGATCACAAGGTGAAGAACGTCGGTTGGGTAGGGGATGCGTCATCCAGTTTCGGAATCGGCATCATCATTGGACAAAGCTGGGCCCAATTCAAATGGATTCCTGGTTGGGCCGATCCACATGACTCACCCAGACGTACGATAGCCTGGGCTGAGACTGTGGCAGTACGTCTAGGTTTATTAATGTTAATAGCCACGTCGGACGTGGCAGGCAACTGCTTCTCTTGTCTCACTGACAACACTACCATGGAGGGCGCGGCATGTAACCACAAATCAAGACTTTTGGGTTAATAATGAGTGGAAACGCGTTCAGGAACTGCTGATAGGTAACGACTGTGACCTACAGCTGGTCAGGGTAATATCAAACGACAATGACGCGGATAAACTATCGCGTGGCTTAGACACTACAAAAGCGGCAAACCATATGATTAGAATCAACATGCCACCTGATCTCGTCCCTCTCATTAAACAAGTATCCCCAAAAACAAAACCTTCTGCTTCCGGAGTCTAATTCACCACTTTCTTCATGCACGCGGAACTGGTTCTCTGTCAATCGAGTCCAGATGTTTTTCCCCATCTAGACAACGCTAGTATGTTCATCTTAAACCATGGTTGGGCACCTTCGACAAAGCGCCACTACGCAGCTGCCGTCAACCGTTACTTCAAAGCGATGAAGGACTTCGACGGTCAAGCTTTCCCGGCGACAAGAGCATCAGTATACCGCTTCATTTCATGGTGCAGATGTAATGAGACAGACGACACAGTTTTGAGTAATACCATCAAACGTTATTTAACGGGGTTACGGATGTGGCATACTTTGCACGACATGGACTTTCCCATCGTGGACAAAGACAGAATACGGTTGTTATTAAAGGCCGCTAGCAAGACTGAAGTTAGGCGCCAAAGTTGCAGAGCAGGACTTTCTTTGATGGATTTGAACATGCTGGTATCCAAACTCAGTAGCAAAACGGCTTCTGGTTTGGTTATGAAAGGACTGTTGTTGGTCGGATTTTGGGGCTTGGCTCGGCTGGGTGAACTAACTTTTAACCACGATCACCCCCTCGTGTTCATTTGAAGGAAGGACATTGTCTTCAATGATGATTTTTCTCATGCTACAATACGTATTCGCCTTGCAAAAACTGCCGCTCCTGGCGAATCGCAGTTTTTACATTTGTCACGTCAACCTAACCGTCTGGACCCGTTACGAGCGATCAAAGATATCTTGAATAACGTTCGAGGTGATTCAAACGCGCCGCTATTTCCTTGCGCCGATTACGGTGGCCCATTGACAAGGGAGAGTGTGATCGATTTTATGAATAGGTACAAGCCGGAGAACGGAGTGACTTGGTCTGGTCATAGCTTGCGAATAGGAGGGGCCTCCCTCAAAGCTCACATGGGTATGTTGTTGCGTGCGTTGAAAAGATCGGGGAGATGGAAATCATCGTGTTACCTGCTGTATGTGCGTCGCTAAAATAAGAAGACAGCGCAGCAGACTTTTAGTCTTGCGCAGAAATTGCGTCGGGATTTTCCTTTGAGGTTATAAACATAGCTCCTTGACCTCCTTTAAACTTGTTCTATTATTTGTATTGTTTACTTTTGCAACTAGTAGTAAAATATTGTGTGGGTGTTTTTTATATGTCGGGATCTCAGTACTTCGAGATTGGGGTTGGAGACCCTTCAGCAGAGTCTTGGCTCTCCGAACCTCGATCCCTGATTTGGGCTCTAAGGATCTCCTTCCCCAATCTACTGAGATTGTAGCATATTCTCGTAAGGTTCCTTCACAGGCGCCTGACAGAGATGCATCAAACGCTAGGCGTTTTTACACCCACAGCTGAGCAAGCCTCACTCCTGTTCTTCAGGAGCAAGTCTTGCGCCCAGCATCAATACCTAGCGTATTGGACCCATTCCCTAAGTTAGAAAAGCTTAGCTTTTCTATCTCTTCCTCCATCTCAAGGTTGGAGATGATGAGACATGGATGATTGTACTAACAAAAAACCTCCAGGATTGTTAGATCACAACCTGTAACAGATATTGGAGGGCATAATTTGAATTCAACAATCCCTTATATCTTTGTCCATTCTTGGTCAAACCACTTGATTTTTTGTTCATTGGAAAGCCGAACTCTGTGACTGTATCTTTCATTGAGACAAAAAACCTGCATCTAATCCCAAAGAATATCTATGTGGCTATGTAGGAAATTGTTTCAAAGACAGATAGGTTTTTTTGTAGCCGAGCTACAGATTTGATGCATTAACATAACATTCAAATGCATTTCATGGCTTCCTAATCAACTAACTATCAAGTGTTTTGACCCAGAATTGCAAAAGATATGAGGGATATGGAATCCCAGATATCCCCTTGTCACCCCTTGGCCAAATTCCAATCCGTGTTACAGGTTGTAATCTGAGAAACTTGGAGGTTTTTTGTTAGTAAAATCAACAATTTGTACACCAAAAATACAAAAAGATACTCAAATCCAAGGTCTCAGCCATAGGAACAATATGAATATTTTTGTGTATTTTTGTCTCTCTCCAAGACTGCTCAATATCACTGTTTTTTGGTTTTTATATTTTCTGCCCAGAAGATATTATATTTTGTGTAGTGTTCTATGCATTGTGGTTTTAAAAATATGAAAAAATATGCCAGACAATCGGAATGCATCAAAGGGCCCTCCCATTATTTTTTCATATTTTTCTGACCCTTGCCAGCTTCTCTATAATTTTCTATGTCTACTTCTAAACTCTACAGTAAATTTGCAATTTGGCGCAGTGTGATCTGATTCAGATACTATCAAAATGATCAAATCAGATTGAGATGATTGATTTTTGATTGATTAAAAGATGGATTAGTTTACCTTCTTTCAATGGAACTAGATTCTATCAATCTTTCTTGACATAATCCATCATGAGTTCTTTCAAGTGAGTTGACAGTTCTTTTATTGATTGTAGTTGAAATTCTTGATTTGAATATTCATTGTTGAAGTGGTCTTGGAGTTGAGAATGTGGATGGTTGATGTTGAAACTTGTACTGGTATGTGTGATTGTGATTTGTATCTTTTGATCAAGTGATATTTAATTACAGTTTCAGTTTGATTAATCTGCAGTTTCATTTTTGATTGTGGTCCAAAATTGATCAACTTTTGCTTGACTTCAACCCTCAATCAATTGAACCTTTGATAAGCCAAGATGATTCACCCTGGTGTTAACAGTGAGTTAAATCTGAGTTCAATCAGAATTGAGGCTGGGACCAATTCCTTCATCACAGAAACACTCAAAAATCACCTACATGCTTTAGTCAATGCAACACACAAGTATGCACTTGACAGTGGTGTAATAATGTGGTGAATGCAGCCACTATACAAATACATCATAGGAAATGTTGGTCTAGCACAGCCTATAGGTAACTTCATTGAGAGTTAGTAATCAGGATTTTGATGATCCTTGACAAAACTCACAAAGCTTTATTTGAGGAATATTATGAGCCCGACATAACTGATTGTGCTTGTATGCTGATATTGAAATCACTCTGGACTCAAGACTTGCAGTATCAGAGATTTTACATCTCTATGTTGCAATCTTATTATAACCCAAGGACACCCTTTTTTGTAGACTCTTGATTTCCAACTCACAAGGTCCTAATAAATAAGGAACATATGGAGATGTCCACCCAAAACACCAAAATGGTACTAATTTGAATCAGCAAGTTCGTACCATATACAGCTTTTACATTACAATTACATCACCTGAAGATATAACAGTCATGATTGGACCCAGATAATTATGCTTCTGAACTCTTTTCCTTGTGAGTATCTATAATTTCAGCAGACAATTTACATGCAGAAATCATGTGGGATGATTCATTGTCCCAAACAGTGAACTTTCTTACATACTCTTTTGAAGATTGTTAGTACATGGGTTGTAATCTGGTTCACACAGTATATGCATTAGGTATGAACATTACTTTTTTGGTTATTTTCAACAATGACAACTTAACATTTCTTGTGCATTCACAATACAAGCTGAGTGGAGATTCTTGAATTCAGTAGAAACCCCCTGAAACTAGGCCAAAGATAGGTGTTGAAATTCGGTGTAAGGGTATAAGTACAATTGAGTGCATTTTGTATGATAGCATTCACCAATCAATGCATGTTGCTTTGGACTGCACCCTGCGGATATTCGAGTTGATTTGCAATTGGCCTATTGGGGGCACGCCTGCAAAGTCTCTAGTAAATAAAAAAGGTCAAAATAAAAATTCATGCAAGTATTGTCAATGAACTAGCCCTAAAAATGGATTGTGCTCAAGTGCTTTGCCTATACTTTTCTGTTGGTATTCTTTTAAAAATATTAACAAATAGGCAGGTGTAAAGTTTGGCAAGGGAAAGGGCACAGGCCATGCCCTGGCGTTTGCGGGGCACAGAAGCCATACAGGGTGCCCTCCGGGTGCCCCACATCCAATAACAATTCTGAATAAAAAAGAAGAGACTTTCATGAAAATAATCAATTGAAGTTGAACCTTTGATTGTTTTCATTCTGAAGCTGATGGTTGATATGGAGCTTCACATCCTTTATATACTTCTGTACAATCTTCACATCTTCCAAGTAATCAACTTATTAACAATCACTGAACTAATAAACCTCATCTCTAACAATCACGAATGACAAAATGAGTTGGTCTCCTATCATATATTCCTGGTTCCAACTTTCTTGAAAACATTCAACTCTCAAGAATTTGAATGAGGATGTGACCAGAACAAACCCAACTGATTTCAAATTTCAGGCTTATGAGACAAATGACACCAAATGTTTGTATTTGGTTCTCAGTGAGCTCAAGATCCTTGTTTAACTTAAACTGAGGCTTTGATTCCAAACTCTTGATTTTTCTTCTCAGTAGAAGAATGCCAGTTTTTTCGCACAGAACTGATTGAAAGCCCAAAGTTAAAAGCAAGCTGATGGTTTTTCAGAGGTTATGATTTGCATTACAGAGAACACGGAACAGCATATCTGAAGGATTTGAAAAGACTCTTTTTGAGAAGATTGAGGATAATCAAAATAATGTATATTTGAGAAGGTATGTGTGTGAAGATTTAGCTCCTATTCCAGAGGCACTGATTGAGTTGCTTCAAACTTTGAGGAACACAAGAGATATGTCTAAAAACTGTTAGTTGAGGATCTCCATTTAACTTTCAAGCACACTTGCTCCATGAGTGTATTGGCCTTCATAGAGCATCTGTAATTGTCCATTACATGGCCTGCATCTGGAAAGTATCTTTTGAAGGAGACATGCAGTCTCTGTTGAAATGATGTGGTCAAAAGCATCAGCAAACTCCTCTGCTACATTCATATGATTTGGCTTTGGACTTTTAGTAAAGTACTTGAGACCTGCTTGCACTCCCAGATTGATTATGTGGGCTATACATCCATTGAGGTGTTTGGAGCAAGAGAATTGGGGAATACTACCTTCAAGGCAAGATGCCTGCAAAGTGTTATTGTTGGAAGCATTGTTGGCAGTGATGCAGTAAAGTTTGGAGTGTAACAAAAATTGATTGAGGACACATAGTGGATGTTTGGTTAGATTTTCACCACTGTGTGGACCTTTGATTTCAATAAGTGAAATGGTAGCATTCTTCAACTTAAATTTTGAATCAATCCAATGTGTTGTCACCCCCAAAAAATAGATTTGTGATTAGGTGAGGTCCAGCAGTCGCAAGTGAGGCTGATGTGATTGATAGATTGAAATTGCTTGATAAAGTCAAAATGATCCAAATATTGCATCTTTCAATGCAGTGGGAGTTATGAAAAGAGATTTTGATCTTGGGTTGAGAAGTGACAACAGATTTTCAAATGCCTTTGAGATGACAAACTGAAAAGGCAACTTGACTTGAATGCACATCTTGACAAGTGCTTTCTCAAAGGATTCAGGTGACAAAGTGGCCTAATGTGATTCATCATAACTGAACATGTAAGCTGATCAAAACAATATCACAGAAAATTGATAATGATGATATCTTATCATGTCATTTGGATCCACTTCTCCAAGCTCATCCTTGGATAACAATCTATGAATTTGATTGAGATGACAACTGAGAGATCCAGTGCCACCATTTGCATTTTGAGCTATTGAACTTTGACACAAATCATTTGCTAACTTTTCACTGGGAAGCTGGCAGACAAATGAACACAATTGGTGCAGCCAAATTGCACAAATTTCACCATGGTCAATCTTTCAACTCCTGCAATGAGGACATTAAATGATGAGGCTGGCTTCAGCTGATGTTTGCATATTCAGTTTTCAAACAGACTTGTTGTTCCCAGTAGGGGTCAAGGTCAGGGTGTATGGTATAAAGCTTTAACCAAGACTTTTGTGATACAGACTACAATTAAGCATCTCAGAGTAAAAAATGTAAAGCTCAAGGAGTGGGTGACTAGGTCATTGATTGCTGCGAGAAGAATGTCTTGGCCTTTAAACACGTAGGATTTACACAGTCTGGGCAGCGGAGACCAAGTTGTCTACCAGTGCGTGAATGACTCGGTAGGCTGAGATGCTCAGCCACTATATCTGCCATTGCTCGGACAAACACTGGATCGGCGTTCAAAGATTCCACACGCTTGACGCCAGTCATGCCCATCTAGAAGCAGGCGGTTGTGAAGACACGTGTAAGCGAACATCATTTCGGTCGTGGGAGGTATATGAATGGTGCAAGCTGACCTCCTTGGCTTCTTCGATATACTCCAAATCTAATTCAAAAAGAGTTTCGATGTGGTCGGAGGTAAATGCAATCGGTACCAGTAACAGATCATTGACACCTTTTTTGGCGTATCCCTTGATGGCATCTATTGTCTGGGGCCCCAGCCAGGCCGATGGACCTACCTGACTTTGCCAGACCAGCCGATAAGGATTTTTATGCTTCAAACGGTGCATCACGGCGTGTACCGTGGCAGCAACTTCGGATGGATATGTATCACCCCGGTTGACCACTGACATGGGGAGGGAATGAGCAGAAAATAACAAGATGACGTTCGATCGTACAGTCGGATCATATGTCGCGAGAGATGTCTCGATGTGCTGCGCAAATGCCTGGATAAACATGTCGTTAGAAGAGTAATTCCCGGCGAAGACAAGAAAAGACAGAGCGTTGGATGGCACCTCTACTAAACCAGGATGGGTTGGCCAACGATCTATCACACTCCACTCGATGCTACGCTTTTCGCTCTCAGATTTTTTGATCAACTGGCGATAAAGCTCGTTCAAACTGCTACCTGTTGTTGAGCAGCTATATTGAGGATATTGAGAAAAGGCAACGGCCCGAGTCACTCCGTCTTGAGTCATGGTTTCTAGGCAATCCTCAGTTAAAGGTCGAGCATATCGAAATGCGACATAAGGGCGGTGAGGGGCAGTCTGAGGCGAAAGTTCGTCGAGCAGTTTGCACATCCCTTCGCCTTGCTCCGTGGTCCATCTCAAGATGGGGGATCCGCCGCCAATCTTGGCATATTGTTCTTCTATTTTTGGTGTCCTTCTTTTGGCAATGAATGGCGCCAATGTGGATTGGAACGGTAGAGGAATGAGATCTCCATCGTGAAAAAGCCGCGACAGAAAATCGCCTGTCTCGTCCACAGTGCGTGGCCCGCCCATGTTCATCAGGACTACTCCAGTAGGTCTAAGTGGTGAGGCCGCATCAAAAAGGTATCAGCACGATCCTTGGTATAAGCAAGCCTTTGGAACAAACATGATGGAGAGCTTGCAATGCTTTGAGGGCAGATTCTCTGGACTTACCCATGCGAATGACCTGAGCGAGCCTCACGGAGGTGAGACAGCCGACGCCGAAGGACACCAGCCGTAGCACCATTAGGGATATCCAAGCCGCGTCGGAGCGTCGACAACATGGCGAGATGTATAAGAAGCCCTGGACTTCAGCTGGAACGGAATAGGCCTGTTGTAAGTTGTGGATCGGCGATTCAGTGAGACCGAAAGATTGAGATGTGGAAAGTTTTGTGTATGTATGTATGTAAAAGAACTTACAGCCGTTGTAAGATCTATCGGCAGATTTTTAGATCAGTGTTGTTGCCAGATTTAATGTAGAGGTCAAAAACTCCAAAAGACCCTTTTGAGACTGATAACTAAGGGTACTCAAAGTAAGTATGTACGTGTACATACTTTTTGCTATATACTTTTTTTGGCGGGGAAGGCGAGGCCAAAAGTATATTTTTTTTTCTTTGTCCCCGCCAAAAAAAGTATGTAGCGAAAAGTATGTAGCGCTACATACTTTGCTTTGAGTACCCTTACTCTACTGCCCATTGGTCAGATCTAGCACAAGAACAATTGAGTTACTCGCCAACGATTGGAGATGCTCTTAATTTTTGAGTTTTTGACTTCAAAAGTTAAGGGCCCGTTCGGCTGAGACCCAAAAACGGTTTTTGGCCAAAAACCCCACCAAAGCCAAAAACTGTTTTTGGGTTTTTCCAAAAACGCCGGTGTTTGGCAATTTCAATTGACCCAAATACAAAAACTGTATTTGATCAAAAACTGTCAAAATCGAAAAACAGCCTCAAGGCTGTTTTTCAAGCCAAAAAGACTTTTTGGCCCTTCACCTCAATCCACCGATCAACACCAGGAATTCACCACCTCACCATCTACAACCTCACCACCAACCCCACCACTCTCATAATCCCTACATATCCAAATCGAAACAAACCAAAGATTAGATCTAATTCTCAATCTTCTTCTCTAGAACATTCCTCTTCATCTCAACAGCCAATGCCTTGAAGACCAAAATGTATTTTATTTCATTCTAATCATCTAGAAATAAAATCTGATAGGAAAGCATACAAAAAGTTGATTTTATTATCTGATGTTGAGAATCATATCTTTGATTTCCATTGATACCATTGAGCAATTTGTTGTGAATAATATTCTTTGTATGTCTGATATGACTTTGGAAAGGTAAGAACGACACTCCATGTTGTTTTAAATCGTGTGATGCGAAGTGTCAAGAAAAGGATTGATGAATTTGGTTGTGACCAAACAGTTGAATGGTGATCAATGGTCAACGATGATCATTTTGATCTTTCGTTGACCTTTTTGGTTGACTGTTTGGTAATCTAAAAAAGCCGAAAAACGAGTTTCTCTATCCGCCCCTGAAAAAGAGTTTTTCAGGGGCGGATAGAAATTTTGTTTTTGTGTAACAATTTTTGGCTAAATCAGCCGAACAGGCCCTAAATCTGGCAACAACACAACTTTTCAAAAATCTGCCAGTAGATCTTACAAACGCTGTACTACATACAGGTTGGGCCCAAACTTAACTAAGTCCCAGTCTGGACCTAACCACCAACTCCAGAGAGGGACTTACACCTAAAGTCAATTTTTTGGTGTGAGATCTGTTGGGGCTTTGCACCAAAAACTGGCTGCCTTATAAAACTTTTTTTTTGTAATTTCAACTTGCTTCCACATTTATTATGAAGATTGTGCGCCTGGACTCCCTCTACAACCTCATACTCTTGGTTTCTTGTTATCTTGTTTGGATGTGTAGATAACCATAAGGGTTGTTTCGGGCCCAAAGGTGAAATTTACAGTAATTTGGACTGCTCCGTGTCTGAAGTTTGAAATTTGGTGTGACATCAAAATACCAACTTCTCTAGATATCTTTGGAGCCACTCAAGGTATCAATAAGCCCAGAGTATCTTTCTTTTTTGCAGTGGAAAATTGAGTAGATGATGAGAAGGAAGCTTGAAATGGAGTTTCAAAAAAACAGACAAGGAAAGATTTCTCACTATGGGGTGTACAGAATTTTGCGTGTGCCTTACATCTTGATACATTATTTGTTTGTGCACCCTCATCCTGACTTGAGAAAAACTACCCATACCTGAAGCTGAATAATACAGTTTGAGTTCCTCATTGTGTCAATACAATAGTGGCTCTCAAAGTAGACCCAGTTCAAAAAACCTGGTTGTCCCAGTTAACTTTTTGGCTATGAGCTGTCAACAAATGTCAACTTGATCCACAAGCTGGTTACTGCCAAAAAGCAACTTGTTCAACTGGGGTTTGTTGGAACTGGGTCCAATTTGAGAGCTAATGACATCCAACATCCAAAATCCAGCTTGGATGTGTTACAGCTGTTTCAAGAAAAAACTGCTGCCCTGCTTGTTTTTTATTTTTTATTTTTTCAAGGTTGCACTAAAAATTAATGACCCAGATTATACATAGAGCAGCTGTAGTCAACTAAGCTTTATATATTGTAATCCACCCTATAAGTGTCCTCCCACCTTTCTGCTGGTTGCAACCATACCAAAGCTTGTGCATTTTGGATACAAAGACAGCAACAATGGTGATCTTTCACAATCACTGCACCCTTGAATGAGTCACCTACAGCTCTTCTGTAGGATCTAGGTCAGTGATATTTAGTACAGCCTTCAAACATAAATAATAAAAAACCAAGCAGGCAGTGTTTTTTGTCAAAAGAGCTGTATAACATTTGACCCTGCTGAGAAGACTCTGTTTGCTCAGTGTCCTACTAGCAAAGAACTTGTTAAAAACTTAAAATAGTTCATTTATGTTATAATGCTACTTTTTTCTCCATATCCCTGTTGATTGTGATCTTTTGTGATGCAAAGTAAATCTGCACCAAACCTGTACTTAGGTTTTGTTTAATTCTTGGGAGGCTGAATTGACAATTGCTCATGTACAACCACCTTTTTGAAATGCACTGTTGTATTGGCACATATGGTACAATTTTTGAGTCCAATAGGGGTTGGGCAAAAAAGCGACCAACTGGTTTTGCGCCCTTGAGAAGTGATTCAAAAAGAGCCGAAGATGGCCAAAATCAATTGTGGACGGTGGCCGAGGAGCGCCATATGCGCCAAAACGACAAAATGTCAAATTGCCCCAATTTGGCCCCAATTGAGGCCCCGTCCAGCCTGTTTGGGCTGTCACTTCCTGACTCTTGTCGCCCTCTCACTTGATGGGCTATTCCACTTCCACTCCAAAATTTCTTGTCAACACCCCCTTTTTGAATCTCATCCGTTGTTGTTTCCTTTATTGCATGATCAAGAGAATCTTCTTTATGAACTCTTACATAAGCATAAAGGCGTTATAAGGCATCAATTAACATTTTTTAGAACTTGAAGTTCTGGTTAAAGAAATCCATACGATACCGTGTTTATTGTTTTCATTGTTCTTATTGTTCTTATCTTTTATCCTATGTTCTTGCTACATTGTTCATCTGTTCTTGTTTGTAGTTTGGCAAGCTTCCACTTGTACCAAAACAAATTCCCAGCAGATGCGGAGTCTCCCGGGCTAATCAAGTAGCCGATACCGTGGAGTACCAGTCCAAACAGGCTGGACAGGGCCCCAATCGGGGCAAAAATGGGGCAATTTGTTGTTTTGGCGTTTTAGCGCAACTGGCGCTCCTTGGCCACCGTAATTGTGTGAAGGTTTCACAAAGGTTTCACAGGTCTGCCAAGGTCTGCTGCTCTGCCAGGGACCCAAAGAGTCCCAAAGTCAGTCTTTGGCTCTGATTTTCCTCCTCCAGCCCCCACCGATTGCTCAGCAAAATCCACACCAGGTGGTACTTGGGTAGACTGTTGCACCTTTCACAGAAGAGACCAGAGACCTGTAAAAGGTGAACAGAGCATTTGTGTGGCTTGTAGCGGCACAAATGGCTTAGCCCTGTAAGACTTTTGAATGGCGACAGCTTTGGAGTCGTGAAGAAACACTTCATACCGGTATATTTTTTTGCGACACAAAAAGACAGACAAAAATGTTTGTCAGTTTTGAGTGGCTTTCATATTGCTTTTGAGCAATCTCAAAAGCATTCCCAAATTTTTGAACTGTGACTGAATTGAGTTTGCCAACCGGTTGGTCGCTTTTTCGCCCAACCCTTAATATTGAGTTTCACCAAAAGATTGAATGGAATGTTACCCGGTTGGCTTGCTGCCATTAGAGGAAGGATCTGTAGTCGGAACAGATTCACTCTGATTCTACACCCTGCTCTGGAGTGAAGCCAAAGCCACTGAAATTACCACCCGGCAACATTTGATGAGAGATACATACACATTTCTTTGTACAAACATGGTCAAATTGATGTATATGGGCAGTGCAGTGGTGTCTATCACTTATTTTGTTTGGGGAATCCTGGCAATGCTTGGCAAGATATAGACATATTTGTCTGTTATGGGTAGTATGACTGTACGTGTAATTTTAAACGCTAGATGACTTCAGATGATAGATTTAGAATTGTCGAAGTCTTTATCGGTTTGGAGTTCCGCTGCGATATCGAATGTGATATGAATTGGTCCAGAATGTTAAGACAAGATGTTGAGGAACTCGCTCAGGCGATGAATTGGTGAGAAATGCAGGCCGCAGTGATCTGAAGTTGCAATGGACAAGTACAAAAGTCATGCAGGGGAGCGGAGGTAGCGGAGCTTGTTATAGGACATAAACCATATTCAAGGAAAGCAACCGGCCGCATGCCCGGCCTTTGTGTTTCGGTACACATTGTCTGCGTCTGCCCAGGCAATCAAACCGTAGGCTGTGAAGAGAAGGGTGTACATATGAGTTGTTCTTAGTACTTAGATGACACCTCTTGATGAATCCAATAGGCTAGTCAGACTTACCAGCAGCAAATGGAAATGCAAAGTAAGGCACCTGTACAACAATTCGTCGATACCCTTGGAATAGGGAATGGCTGATCACATTTTTCATGGGACTTTGACGGTAGGGCGAGATAGCTAAGAGACCGCGTTTGAAAGTACACGGACCACAGGGATCAAAAGGATAACGAGGGGAAGAGGGACAAGATGAACATCATGATCAACTGCGGCACATCAGCGAGCAAGACAACAAGCGAAGCGCACCATATTGAACGATGCCTTTCTGCTTAGGCCCTCCCATGCTCCCCCACCATCCGATCTGATAGAGTAGAAAGTTCGAATTGAAAAAATAGATGTCAGGAACTCCCTTCGTGGTATTTCACATTGAGAGAATCGAGGCCTTACATAGTGTTTGCCTGTCATTATAGCAAGATGGAAGACATCAGGATCAAGTCAGCGAGATTCTTCCGATCGTGTTACATGTGGCGTGAATTGAGAGATAAAAGTTGACAAACCGGTGGGCATGGCGGATTGAGAAGGCTTGGTTGGGAACATGGCGAATGAGATTTCTGATAATATCGACTTTCGAATCTTCTGGCGCGATGGTGTCTGCAGTGGAGGTCGCTGGACTGTGGACAGGAGGAAGGGACGAGCCAATCGGGTGTAGCCGCAACGCAAATTGTGTGTACATTACAATACATATGCGGTACTCTCACGGGTCGGGCTGCTGAAAACGGTACCGCAACGATGTCATCGAGTGGCTCGATTGGCATTGAACACGTACGACATCACTCTACTATTATTACTTCTAAAGTAGTCTAACTAACAACATGGGTGAGTACTCTTGATTGGATTGTTTTCTCAGATCAAAGGAAACTTATCCTCATCCGTTTATCAATTTATCAGGCGTCTCCAAAGTCAGTAGCGGGCGTCCCCGTCTCCGGTATTTCGCGACCTGTTGAGAATTCCAAGAGCTGACGATGATTACTGCTCTTTAGTTCTTCAGATGGATGAGCGAGCGGTACCCTTTTGTATTGAAGCTGGTGGAGCAGAACCGAATCCCTCAATTTGGTGTGCCTAAGTGTCTTGAATATCTTCTGGACGTGATCAACATCTGACACTGTTCACCTAAATGCAGATAACTTGTATCTCGATATGAATGGGATCATCCACAATTGCAGTCACCCGAACGAGGAAGATGCGCACTTCCGTATGTACGCATTGGTCACTTTGTACTCGGGCTTTTGATTCGCGCGACCATTCTTCGCATTTGCAATATGAGCATTCCTCACCATTTCGATGCACATCGAACGAACCTTTTGATGAAATTGATACAGAACGGAGGAGCAGATATTCCTAGCGATATTTGGTTACTTAGAGCATCTGTTTGCTTTGGTCAAGCCGCAAAAACTGTTCTTCATGGCCGTAGACGGAGTGGCACCACGAGCCAAAATGAATCAACAAGTAAGTAGTTGGTTAGTTGCCCTGCCCTTGATAGTTTGGAGGTGCTCATTCGCTCCGATCAGCGTTCCAGGAGGTTTAGAACTGCCAAAGATCGCAAGGATATGATCGATAAAGCTGAGCGCAAAGGAGAAACGCTTCCATCCACGGAAGCCTTTGATAGTAATTGTATTACTCCAGGTCAGACGTCCATCAGCGGTCTCTCATATTCGCACTATACTTATGTCGTGGCTCAACTTCAGGAACTCCTTTCATGGCAAGGTTATCTGAACAGTTGAAGTATTTCATAAATCAAAAGGTTTCGACCGACTCGGCATGGCAAGGTGTTCAAGTGGTATTCAGTGGACATGACGTAGGTTTCTGCGATTGGGTTCGCCAAAAAATTCTGATGGATGAACCTCTTTCGCTCTTTGTTCATCAATTTTAGGTTCCTGGAGAGGGTGAACACAAAATTATGGAATATATCCGGCTAGCCAAAGCCCAACCTGACTATAACCCGAACGTCCGGCATTGCCTTTATGGTCTGGACGCGGACCTGATCATGTTGGCATTGCTATCTCATGATCCGCACTTTTGTTTATTACGAGAGGAAGTGAAATTTGGCCCTGCAAGAAAACAAAGTCATAAGGGACTCGAGGAACAGGCCTTCTATCTGCTACATATCTCGCTGGTCCGAGAGTATCTCGACTTGGAGTTTGCAAGCCTACGAACTGTTGATAAAGCCGCCTCTGGGCCCACATTCCAATACGACTTAGAGCGCATCATTGACGACTTTATCCTTCTATGCATATTTGTGGGAAATGATTTTCTACCCCATCTTCCCGGCCTGCATATCAATGAAGGAGCATTAGGTCTATTGTTTGAAATCTATAAGAAAGTTGTACCTGTCGCGGGTGGATATCTCAACGAGTCTGGAAAGCTAAATACGCAGCGCCTTCAACTTATATTGAATGAATTAACCGCACGCGAACGAGAAGAGTTCGAACACGAATTTGCGGATACCAGCTGGTTCAAGGGGAAACAAGCTTCTCATGTCGAACAAGTGAAAGCATCTCGCAAAAACTCACAACTTGTTCTGAGTCCTCAACAGCGGAACCTTTTCAGTGCGATTGACCGATTCATTATTGCATATTGGAAACATCCGACCCCTGCAACATCCACCATATCGTTCCCCGCCAATTATCCCGCCAAGGACCGCCGTTTCTTGGCTGACCTGGCCAATGCTCTCAACCTGGCAATCAGCTTTGACGAGTACAATGATGAAGATGAACCTATCATTGTTCTGTCAATTCAATCTGACGGGGAGGATCAAAGTACAGCCAATGACATTGCAGACATGCTTGAAAATACTACCTTGGTGGACGATAGCGAACATGCGGAGTCGAGAATTGCAGCTGAGCGAGTACTACATAGATACAGAGAAGCGCCTACCGCCAAGGACTTGACCACAGAGGAAGTGGAAGCGCGACAGGAAGACATACACAATGAGAAGATAAAAGAATGGAAATCAGAATATTACTCGGTAAAATTTCAACTCATTGACATCATCTCAGACTTCTTCCTAACATCATGGATTTTGTGTAGCAAAAAATGAATCTTGATCTTTCTGATCCCGCACAACTCGAGAAACTGGCCTACACTTATGTGGAAGGCTTACAGTGGGTCCTGCATTATTACTATGACGGTGTGGCGTCGTGGAGTTGGTTCTATCCTTACCACTATTCTCCGAAGATCTCGGGTCAGTAGACTCAAATCGGATCACTACGCCCTTTCTGGTGATCTGCGTAATGAATCTTAGGCCTATACGGAGCTGATGATGTCCGTAATATGTGTGCTCAGATCTTTGCCACGTTGACACCTATCAATTCGATTTCGCACTTGGCCAACCTTTCAAACCGTTCGAACAACTCATGGGAGTATTACCTAACCTGAGCTCTGCTCATGTTCCTCCTGTTTTTCGGGTTAGTTGGATATCAATCTGATCAAGACTGTCTTCTTCGACCATCAGCTGATGGGGTACTGATTCATCCTGTACATAGGATTTGATGACCAACCCCGAATCCCCAATTTTCGACCTCTACCCCCAAGACTTTGAGACGGATATGAACGGCAAAAAACAAGAATGGGAGGCGGTTGTGAAGATTCCGTTCATCGACCAGGAGAGGCTTTTAAGAGCAATGCGGGGTGAGCGATCTGTCCGCTTCCCTGTCAGGTTTGCTACCCGTGCTGACCACCGCAGACAATCGATGAAACTCAGGTCCCGAACATCGATTGACTGAAGAAGAGCGAAACAGAAATACCTTCGGAACCAGTTGGCTTTTTGAACACGATCCTAATATCTCTGCAACTTACCCATCATCCCTGCCAGGTTTCTTCGCTGATCTCCATAACTGTCGCAGCAAGATGACACCCTATGATCTACCTACTCTGGGTGGTCTCCGTCTTGTCAAAGGTTTATGCGAAGGTGTCTTGTTGGGAAAAGATGCTATTGCGGGATTTCCTTCATTACATAACCTGCCGCATTATGGGACATTAAGCTTTCACGGGATCACTATTTATCAGACGGCAAGCAGAAAAGAGACTATCGTTGTCCATATTGAGAATTTATTTGAAAGTTTGAAAGTTGAAGACATCGCTAGAAGTCTGATTGGTAATCGCGTTTACATCGACTACCCCTTTCTTCGAGAAGCCAAGGTTGTCGGTCTTTCCGACTCCCTATTTCGTTATGAACTGGATACAAAAACCTCACAGCTCTGTCCCACCCCACATACTGATGCCAAACTAGCAAGTTATAAACGAACCGTCGAGCATCTAGAGTATAATTATTCAAAAAAGTGTGGGCTGATCACGGGAGAGATCGAGGTCTTGTTGCACGTCAAACCAATCAAGTCCTTGACCCGAGCTGAAGATGGTGCGTTGATAAAAGAATATGAAGAACGTGAAGTCGAACATGCTCTTCAAACCGTCGTCACATCTGTTTCCTCTGAAGATCCCCGGTTTCTGGTGCGTTTTGCCTCAATGTTGGTCTTTTGCAGTGCTCTAATGAATCATTCGTCTGGCAGGAGCGGGCCGCGTGTCCCATTGAAGAAGAATTTCCTGAAGATTGCCCCGTATTTTTCTTGGGAGCATCGCAATATGGTAGTACAGGTAGTATCGTTGGGCATGCTAGTGACAGTCTCGCCATTCGCATTGTGGTAAGACCCCAGCCTTTGACATCTCTTGTGCTCACATCTAATGTCCAATGCCTCCTAAGAGATCGTGCCGCCAAGATTGATGGAGCTATCTGTTGATTGCGTCTCAGTTTTTTCCGGACGAAAAGCAAGAAAATTTAGCCTTCAAAAGTGCTCTTCGATCTCATCACTCTGAGAACTACCTACCTTCGCATATGGTATCCAAGAGGCTTGGGATCCGGGCGTTAAGCCTGAGTAAAATAACTTCGAGTTTAATGCTTTTCGAGTCACCTACCAGCGATAATAAACTGAACATCGGACTCAACTTGAAATTCGAAGCCAAGGCGCTTAAAGTCTTGGGTTATTCGCGCAAAAACGAGAACGGATGGGAATACTCAACCAAGGCTATTGAGTTGCTCGCGGAGTACAATGTGAGAACATATTGGATTACACGACTTCTAGTTCTTTAGCTAACCTCCGCCACTCACCTACATCGATGTGCCTGTAGCGCTTGTTTCCAGAGATTGCTCGAACTCTAGATGGCCACGCCAACGAAGATCTCTCGCGAATCGAAGTTTTTTTTCCACATGATGCAGAAAAGAAAATCGCCGAGATGAAAGCCTGGTTGAAAGAAAAAAATGTGAAGGGATTTGAAAGGGTATCATTATATGCTGAGATGTTGGACAGTAGCTCGATAGCGCAGCTCGAAGCACTAGCTATGCGCTACAAAGCAACAAAGGTTCCAGAGCGCATGAAGCAAGCGATCATTCGCAATATTCCCAGGAGGGCCGTTCTGAAGCCTGCTCATGCCTCAGTACGCTTACAGGGGCAGACGTTCCAAGTGGGCGATAGGGTGGTTCTGGTCACGGATAGCGGAGCCGTACCCCTCAGCGCCAAGGGCACTGTGGTCGGCTTGAGTGATCACCTAATTGATGTGGTGTTTGACGCGCCGTTCATTGGCGGCACCAATCTGTCTAACAAGTCAGTCCCTGAATTCAAAGTCAGCCGACCTCATTGCACCGAACAGCTACTGACTCTCATGATTGTAGATGCTCCGCATATCGAGGTGCCTCGGTTTCCCCTGCGGCCCTTCTCAACTTAACGAGTCCCCAATATGCACATAGCATCGCCGCAACGCATCCTCCTACAACAATTTCTCCACCAACGGGTTCCCCCTATCGAAATGGCTTGCAGTTCGCGCAGGGAAGAAGAGTACAGCCTGCACTTATCCCACGGCAAGCTCAAGAGCCGAACGCATATCCGCCAGCCTCCCATAGAGGCACAAGAGGCATAACAAGACCAGCTTCCAATCGAGCACCGCCAACTTCGACGCATGTGGCTCGCCCGAGTCATCATTCAGCCACAGGACCGGGATCCCTTCTAGAGGTCCTTCAAACAAACAACGCAACCCAATCAATGAACAGAGGTTCCGCATGGCGGGGAAGGGGCGTGAACGTGACTAATGGGCCGAGCAGACCTAGCTACCATGCCGTTCCACCACCGAGGATTCTTACTGCGCGACGTGGAGGCCCTCCGCGCGGCCGGGGACAACATGCATATCCTGTGGCGCAACAACTGCCAGGGGGGTTTCTTCCTGTGTCTGTAGAAGCTCGGTCAAATGGCACAACTACCACACATCCTCCCAGAGGGGGGTCTCCAGCACCACGCGGACGCGGCACAAGGGGAAGGCGAGGATCCGCAGCTTAGAGGTTCCAATCCACGCAAGGAAAATGGTGTGTGTCCAATAGAAGCATTTTTAGACTGCAGCCAGTCTGGCTTATTACAAATATGAGGTTTGTATGGAGTGAAATTCTTCAAGGATCTGTGCTTTCTCTGCTTGCTGTAATGGAGGAAGCTCATTGTATGTAAGAATAGGTCTATCTATCATGAAAGCTCAACTGCCGTTGACCTCTTCAAGAGTTAGAAGAACAACGCCAATTGGAAAATCGTCTCTGCTGATGATAATCTTAGATCAGATTGGAACATGGGATGAGATGAACGCAATGAGACTTGTAAGACGGGCTATTCTCAGAGAGGAGCACCATTCAGGAGAGGGTCTTACACTGCACAGATCCCCATTTGGAGTCTGGTCTGGGTCGTCGAGTTTGAAGTCTTTTGAGTACAAATTGTCAACAATTTGGTAAATTCTTAGCATAGTTTGTAATCCTCAACCAAGAGCAAGGGTCAAACGCGTTGATATCTCGAGCCCGATCAACAACTTGCAATTCGACATGAGTACATATGACACAGATTTTACAGGAATGAATTCAAGTGTGCGAAGATTTCGAGTTGGTACTCGCTATGAGCATACTGAAGTATTCCTATACAGAGTAGCCGCATACAAGATACATAGATGTGTACAGTGCGACCGCATTAAAAATTAGATCAAACAAAAAAAAATGCTCGGCCAACTCCAAACTTGCTCAATCGCTTCTCTTCCTCAATTCTCGCCAACAACATTCACACTCGATGGCCACTGCGTCTACCATCAACGCCGATCCGTCTGTTATCGCCTTGACGGACATTGCTCAATCATATGATACCATGTCAGTCTTTATACTTTTACATTGTCTCCTAATTTGTTCGACTTACGCACCATGCTGATTGGCTGCAGTTGTTTATTCTGCTTTTTAGTTTGATTCTTGACTTTGGTTCTCAATATTCTCACCTAATCACAAGACGATGTCGAGAACTCAACGTAACGCCTTGTTCAGATCCTGCAATTGTGTCATGTTCCAGATGACTGCGGTAATTGACGCACAATCGTCATTTTTAATGTCTTAGGTTTACTGTGAAATGCTACCATGCACGTTCAAAATAAAGCAGCTGAAATGGCGGCCCAAAGGAATAATCCTGTCTGGATCTCCCTACTCGGTGTATGAGCCAGATTCTCCTAGGGTTGACCCAGACGTCTTCACGTTGGGTGTACCTGTTTTGGGTATATGTTATGGATTGCAAGAGATTGCTCGAACATTTGGGGGTAAAGTCATTGCTTGCGATCGTAAGGAATATGGTAGCGCTATGCTTGATATCCGCAAGGTCGATAGCAATGGGAACCCGAACGTCTTATTTGATGGCCTCGGAGACCAAGTTCAGGTGCGTACTTTCATATCTTCTCCATCCCGATGATGGTTTGATGACTCTCCATTCTATATCTGTATCGATTGCATATGTCAACAGGTCTGGATGTCACACGGCGACCGAGTAGACAGCTTGCCGCAAGATTTTCAGATCCTAGCGGACACCCCTTCTGCCCCTTATGCTGCGATCAGTCACCTGACCAAGCCCATCTATGGTGTACAGTTCCACCCTGAGGTTACTCATTCTCCTATGGGAAAAGAAATCATCCAACGATTTGTTGTCGGTGTTTGCCAATCGAAGACGGATTGGACGATGGTGTGCTATATGAATTTTTCCTTCGATAGGGGTCCTAGGCGCTTATCTGAATCATCCTACTTCCTGGCCACAGGAAACCTTCATTGACAAAGAAATCGCTCGAATCCGAAGTGTGGTAGGACCCGAAGATCATGTGATTGGTGCAGTGTCTGGTGGTGTAGATTCATCGGTGGCCGCTAAGCTGATGAATGAGGCAATCGGACATCGATTTCATGCCATCATGGTTGACAATGGTCTTCTCCGAATGAATGAGGCCGATCAAGTTCATAAAATGCTGAATGAGGATTTAGGTGTTAATCTGACTGTGGTGGACGCTACAGATACCTTTCTAGATGCTTTGAAAGGTATAGAAGACCCAGAAGCAAAGAGGAAAATCATCGGAAACACTTTCATCAATGTTTTTGAAGCCAAAGCTGAAGAAATCGATGTCGAACTTCAGAAGCAGGCAGGATCTCAAGACTCGCAGAACCGAATTAAATATCTTCTGCAAGGTACCTTATACCCAGATGTGATTGAAAGTATCAGTTTCAAGGGACCTAGTGCGACCATCAAAACGCACCATAACGTTGGAGGGTTACTTGACGACATGAAATTGAAACTCATAGAACCCCTTCGTGAACTCTTTAAAGGTGATCCATTCTAAATGCACAGTTCGAAGATGTCCTCTAGCTAACATGATCAACTTTGATACTTTCAGATGAAGTCCGCGCCTTGGGAAGACTGTTGAATATCCCGGCCCACCTGGTTAATCGCCATCCTTTCCCAGGTCCTGGATTAGCTATCCGAATCTTAGGTCCTATCACAAAAAGCCAACTTGATATTGCCCGAAAAGCGGACGCAATTTATCTAGAGGAGATTGTACGAGAACCAAATCTATATAATGCAATCAGTCAGGCATTTACCGTTCTGTTGCCAGTCCGTGCTGTTGGTGTCCAAGGTGACAAAAGAACTTATGAGCAAGTCATTGTCTTGAGGGCAGTCAAAACGGAGGACTTCATGACCGCTGATTGTGAGTTAGACACCGGTTCCCGTTTCTATTACATCTCAATCGCTCACAAGTTTTCCGACATGCAGGGTTTGACTTCCCTCCACATGTCCTAAGACGGATATCTTCACGTATCACAAATGAGGTTCAAGGAGTGAATCGAGTAACTTACGACATTTCTTCAAAACCTCCAGGAACAGTAGAAGTGAGTTTCAACCTGTTGTCTATACCTCACATCTGTTTATTAACGCTTTTTGCTCAACTTCAGTGGCTATGAGTAAGATATTTTCTGTTATTTTTTTGCATGTGCATAAGATGTACTAGACTTGTTAGATGTGCCGTCAATCCCCATAGATTGCAATAATAAGTTTCCAGGACTGCTTTAGAGGTAGCAAGTTTAAGCTGAGATCGCATGACACCTCATAAGTCCTGAATTGAGTAGGCAGAGTAGGAGACATAAGAAGAACAATTCACTCCCTGCGTGGGAAGTATTTCAAGACTGACATGGCTTACAGTCCATCTTGAGGGTGCCCTGGAGGTGAAGGCTGAAAAAATCTTTGATTCAACTTAGATTTTTTGTATCCCAACATCCCACCTCATCCCACCCATTGTGCTTAGCTTTGGTATTCTTATTGTAGTGTGCGCCGCCCCTCGGGTCTCTGGTTCGTTCTTACACTGCAATTCACTCAGGCCCTCCGGGGTCGTCCAGCGTTTTGATAGTAAAAAGCTCTAGTCTTTGATCAAGATCTTAGGTAGCCTTAACCTCTTCCTCTTTTGTCTACTTCAAGACTGTATTCACGTTCCATAAAATAAAGATTTGTATTACTCTTTTTCCCTTTTTCTTCGTTGACCAAGGCAAATATTTACTATTTCCTTCTCAATCAAAGTTATATCTTTTACCTCGCCTGTTTCCGAGGAAAAAGTGCATGACTACAGAAAGATTGGTCACTTAAATTAGATGTGTACTGGCATACACACATGTGTAGTAACAGCGTTGGTGGTGTAGCTGGTGTGCATGGACTCTGACAAGGCCGTCAAGGTTGATAAACATCTAACTTTGATTACCTCTATACTATAACTAAGAATTTGAGGTTTTGTAATACAAGGGAGAGCAATGAGATGGACTGATACTCAGGGCGCGTTCACTTAAGGAATTTCTGACCAGAAATCACATTCTGTAAATTTTTTAATTCAAAAATGAAACATGCAGCACCAAATGGACACTTCAAATTTTGCAGGATGATTTCTCACCAGAAATCGCTCAAGTGAACGTGCCCTCAGGGCATGTTCACTGGTAAGATATATATATACTGGTTCTGCTTTCTGTTCTTTTATTCCCCAACACTTCACTTCTCCACAACTCATCACTCCACCTTCCAAACTATACATCCTTTCAATATTCCTACAATTCTTCATCTTATCTTAAAATCTCACACTGTCCCTCAACCAATTACAAACACAAAATGTGTGATTATCCTGACCAGTCTTGTGAATGGAAGAGGCAACTTGCCTGCAAGGGGCTTGCTACGTTCCGGATGCCCACGTTTTGTACGCTTGCCAGCACCATCCCTCCATGTAAGCCAATCTTTACACATTAGATGCATATCTTCATTTTTACTTCACTAACATGTCAAAAACAACCCTATGTCCTTTGTACTTTTCTTGGTGGTGAGTGTTTTCCCAACATCACAGTAGTCACATCTCTTGTATGCTGATCAGTACATCTTCCCAATTCACTTGACCCAGCTCATTTGTACCACACTTGTGCTGTAGGTATCTGGAATCTGCATACATGTAGATAGTACAATACTCCATGGCTCACATCACACTGATGTGCACTCATCTTTTCTTTTTGACGACCATTACGGATCTGCCTTCATTTTTGATTACATGGTGGTATTCATACTCTTTACCATCCATATCATCTTTTGTCAACTAGCACAATCCATGGCATTGGAATCTATGCTCTCTATGGATGAGAAGGATTTGAAGACCGCTTTGTGCCAGTCAAGTTTTTAATTGTTCACACATTGCTCATCATGGTAAGCTGGGCCTGAATTCACATTCACAACCAAAGTTTAAAATCTTCAATTTCCTTCTGTTTTGTTTTGGTAGGCTTTTAATTCTCTTTACAGTTTGGTGACTGGATGCAGACCTGGTGAAAACAATCTGCATTGTGATGTTAGATGTGTATGGCATTTGGAACAGGACACACCTCACAAGGTTGTAGAACAGCAGGAGAAACAAATGTTGATCAATTCTGCCTGATTACCAATGAGCTTGCTGTGTTTTTCTCTTGTTACCAAACCTCTTTGTAGCAATACCTAATAGTATCTTTGCAGTCAAATTCATCACACTTCAGTGCCAATAGGATGTCACTTGCCACACCATTGTACACAACTGAAGCAATCTTTAGAGACTGAAGTGATGGTTGGAAATTCAATGAATTCACGACTTGCTGTGATTTTGATTGAAAAATTAGACAATGAGGATGCAAATAAAAGTCACAAGCTTATCATTAGGACAAAACAAGGGCAAAGATGCTGTGATGTTTAAGATTGATGAATTTCTAAAATTGGTAAGATTGAATGAGAGTTGAGATTCTCATTCCTTGTGAGTTTGAACACATTTCAACTAAGGGGAATAGGTGGATTGGCTTAGTGAGAATGGTGAAATCTGAAAGACTCTTTTGTGGTTTGGGGTTGGCACAAAGTGTTAACAAAGTGCAATGTGTGAAATGGGGAATGCAGGTGGGGGAATGACATACTGGCATCGGGTCACACATGTAAGCTTATCTAAAAACAGGTGCAAGAAAAAGCCAACAACAGACTCCCCCAACAAGTGTACGTACATGCACTTCATCCGGCCTCAGTCTCACCTCCCAGTTGTAGAGCTTTCCTTGATTTTGTATCTTTCTTATCAAAAAATTGTGTATTAAAAATCCAAAAACTATCTCCAGCTTAATCATTTAGTACAGTTTGTTCTACATACATTTATCTACAAATCCAACTTCAGTTTTCAGTCTTGTTATTTTTTCAGTTGCTATAATTTTTTTTTGTTTCCTACCAACCACCCTTCTTGTCAAACAAAGGGTTAAGGTACATGTGGTGCAAAAGTTGTTTCTATATTTCTCTTTCACACAGTTATCTATTTTACAGGGAGAGGGGAGCATCACAGTGGGATTGCTCAGCGCCAAGTTTGGCCACCCACAGTGCTCTCTCTCTCATCTTTTCCCACCCTGGGCCACCATGAGTAACACACATAACCGTCAGCCAAATGAACCAGCACTGATTCATTGTGTCATCATTTTAGAGCCTTCTTATCTTGAGAGAGTAAGAGGGGCACATGGCAAACACCATGGGCTGCAATTTTGTGTCATTGTCAACTCCCTCTAGCCAACCATTCCATTATGAGACTTTACATTGAATGCATACGACTGTGAGAAATTCTAATAAACCTGTTCAGTACTGCATTCAAGGCTCCTGTGCATTCTGAGATGTATGGTGCTTGCATTCTGACCCCAGAATTACAGCCTGAGAAAGCAAAAAGGGAAATTGCAAGATATTGGAATGTTTTTTTTGACAAAGTTGCAATAGCAAATGCCAAAATCATAATCATGTGTAGAATGATTTCAAAGGTACCCAGCCAATCTTGAAATGTATCAGGCAACAAAAAGTAAATTGAATTTGGACAGCAAAAAAGGGCTTGCAAGGAGGGGAAAAGAAAGGTGAGAAAGGAAAAGTGGGAGGACACAATGTGGCCCTTTGCTTTTGCACATTGAGTTTAACAGCATGAGATCTAGCTCATAAAGCTACTTGCTGAGATTCATTTGCACTATCCAGTCATTCCCTTTTGATCTTTGGTATTTCTACTCATGTTTTTTCTTTCAATGCTTGCTGTTCTGCTAGTTGTACCCTCCAAAAGGTCATTCCAACATGCTTTTGATTTCACATTGTCTCTGTTGTGATTGACAAAGACCTGAAGAGTTTGACTTGTGCTATTCTTTTTCCTCACATCCCATATTGATGATCCTCTGGGTTTGAATGAATCCATCAAATGTGAAAACCCAGGACTCCATTTGCATGATGGCTCAGTAATTTAAACTTTTTGCATACCCTTCAACATCATTGGTTGCTCATGCTCAAATTTTTCAATATTACCATCAGGCTTCAATTGAATTGGACTGTGTCCTTCACCTTCCTTCTGATGTGATAATATCTGTTCTGAATTGCTATTCCAATCCCTCCAAGAACCATCCACTGGAGAGACTTGCTATCTCTGTTTCTGCATATCTTTCTTCCATTCTCTGATTAAATTACTGTTACAATATTATCTTGTGAAGTGTTCAAAGATAATTAATCCATCTTGTGGTTTGTGTAGAGGTGTAGGTTGAGGTTGTGTTAGCAGGAATAGTGGTTGCTTAATTAGGAAGGAGATGTGGTTAGTAGATATAAATTCTTTGATCAAGCCTCACTGATCAAGATTGACGATGCTAGTAAATGCCTTAAACTAGCTGGTGGGGATGTTTCGTTGGCTGTTCACAGTTGAGGAGTTGCTAAGTTCTCAGCTGGAGATGAGACGGTATTTGAACTGAAGAATTCGCTTTACGTACCTGAACTTTCAAGAAACCTCGTGGCTGGTGGATTACTGAAGAAACAAGGTGTTAGAGAGATGTTTCACGACAATAAAAATTTCTCATTAGTTCTAAATGATCTAGCAATCTTCAACGGGTTCATCTCTGATAACAACCTCATGTTCATTCTGCTCAAGCCTGTGAGTGGTTTGAACTCATCATCATCAACATCAACTTCTGTCACTGAAATCACTTCATCACTTCAACACCGTTGCTTAGGGCATGTAAGCAACAAATACCTGAAGCTCATGGCAAGGTTGGATAGTGTTGAGGAATTCGAGTACATTGATGAAAATTTAACTTGTGATATCTGTTCTCTATCCAAGAATACAAAACTTCCACATAACAAAACCAGACCACGTGCTCGCACATTTTTAGAAAATGTTCATGTAGATTTAAGTGGAATTATCAGGACTGCTGGTTTAAACAATGAAAATTATTTTATTTTATTCTGTGATGATTTTTCTGTGTTCCGGCACATTTATCCTTTAAATGACAAAACCAAAGAGGAGGTCTACGAAGTTTTCATGGCATATATTGCTGTTGCCAAACGGCAGACTGGATGTTCCTTAAAACAATTTACCCTTGATTGCGGCTCCGAATTTCTTAACAGCCTACTTGGTCCGAAGCTCAAGGAGTTAGGGATAGTTCTTCATCTGACATCTGGTCATGCTCCCGAGCAAAATGGTGTCTCAGAACGCGGCATGCGCATTGTCAATACCAGGGCGCGTTCTATGATGCTTGAGTCTGCAGTGCCTCTTTGTTTTTGGTATCTTGCATGCAGCACTGCCGTGTTTCTCACAAACCGGTGTGTAACGGCTGCTCTTGAAGGAGGGAAGACTCCCTTTGAAATGTGGAACTTTTGAAAACCTTCAATCAATCACCTTTGTGTATTTGGGTGCCAGGCTTTTGGACTGATTCGAAAAGAATTACGACAATCCAAGTTTTCACCTGTAAGCTCAGAAGGAGTACTCGTCGGTTTTGATAATGACAACTTTAATTATCAAATTTTTGACTTATCTTCAAGAAAAGTTTATTTAACTCATCACGCAACTTTTAACAAGGATGTGTTTCCCTTTAAGTCATCTGCTTCCGAAGTTTCATCAGTACCTTTAGAACCTGATAGAAAATCTGTGAAGGTTCGCTTCTTCGATGATGACGGTGATTTTGGAGAAGTTGTTCCATCTATTTTACCTACAATCAAATCCAATGACAGTGCCACTGTGGATTCAGATCATCAAGACGTACCTCCAGAGATTGTTCCTTTGGCGAAAACGTCTGACGAAGCTCCACATCGTTCAACTCGGTCGGCGAAGAAACTTCATGATTCTCTTCGGGGAATGTGCACTTCTGGAGCTGAATATGAATTTGATTTCATTACTGAATCTTTTTTTGCTTGTCTACCGCCTGAATGTCATCTAGTCAACTTGATATCAAATCCAGATCCCAAATCTTATAAACGAGCTATGGCTTCCGCAGATGCCGATCGTTGGAAAGCCGCGTGTGACAAGGAGTTTGCTTCCTTGAAGGAGAAAGATGTCTATATCTTGGTTGATCCTCCAACTGATTGTCATGTAATCAGGGGGTTATGGGTATTCAGGAAGAAGCCTCTTGTCAATGGTGGTGTGAAGTTCAAGGCATGTTTTGTGGCTATGGGCAATACCCAGATTCCAGGCCAGGATTACGGTGAAACATTTGCTCCAACTGGTAAACCTGGTTCCTTGCGTCTTTTGGTGGCCATCGCAGCAATTCATGGGTGGGAGATCCATCAGATGGATGCGGTAACAGCGTTTCTTAACGGTTTCCTGGAAGAAGAACTTTATGTCGAAATCCCTGAAGGGTACAGAACCGCTTTGTCTATCGGTAAAGTATGGAGGATGAAGAAATATCTCTATGGTTTCAAGCAGTCGCCTAAAATCTGGCAAGATGATGTGGAGGGATTCCTTATTGAAATCGGATTTCAGCAATGCGAAATCGATCATTGCATTTATATCCGTGCGAAAGGTGATTGTTTTACTGCAGTGTATGTGCACGTTGATGATTTAGCGATCACGGGAAATGATATTTCAAAATTCAAAGTCGAGATTTTGGCCAAGTGGGAGATGGAGGATCTCGGAATTGCTCACACGGTTGTAGGAATTCAAATTCAGCGAATTGATGACTTGACTTATTCGATGTCTCAGCAGCAATACGCCTCAACAGTTCTTCAAAGATTCAATATGACTAATGCAAAACCAGCAGTAACTCCACTTTCACCAAACGTGAAGCTACTTAAGGCTACTGAAGACGAAGCTCAGGAGTTTGCCAAGACAAAACTTCCTTACAGAAGTGTAGTAGGCTCTTTAATGTATCTTGCCCAATGCACACGTCCAGACATGGCTCATGCAGGCGGTGTCTTGTCACAACCTTTGGAAAGTCCAGGTCAAATTCATTGGGACTCGGCAATTCATGTTCTGAGGTACTTGGCTCACACAATCAATGTTGGCATAGTGTACTCTGGAAAGACTCAGGTGGTTGTGACTGGACAAAGGAGTTTTGAGTGTCCCATTTCTCATTGCGACGCTGATTGGGCTGGTGATGTCAATACTAGGCGTTCGACGACTGGTTACGTGTTTGTTTTAGCAGGGGGACCAATCTCTTGGAGGAGCCGTCTTCAACCAACAGTTGCGCTTTCGTCAACGGAGGCAGAGTATAGGGCTATCACTGAATCCTGTCAAGAGTTGTTGTGGTTGAGGAATATGATGGCAAAGTTTGGTTTCAAAGATCCTAATCCTACGGTGCTTCAATCTGATAACTTAGGGGCTATTCACTTAACTTCAAAGTCAGTCTTTCATGCTAGAACTAAGCATATTGAAATTCACCATCATTGGATACGTGAGGTTGTGAATAAAGGTGATGTGGTCTTAAAGCATTGTCCAACACATCTGATGGTTGCAGATCTCTTAACTAAGCAGTTGCCTAAAGAACAATTCTCAACGTTAAGGAAAAGTTTGGGTTTGAGGTTTTTGGGTTAATTCGCTTTGAGGGGGTGTGTTACGATATTATCTTGTGAAGTGTTCAAAGATAATTAATCCATCTTGTGGTTTGTGTAGAGGTGTAGGTTGAGGTTGTGTTAGCAGGAATAGTGGTTGCTTAATTAGGAAGGAGATGTGGTTAGTAGATTGAGAATTTAATCAAGGGGTGATTTGGAAGTCTGAAGCAAGGGGTATTGGGAAAATCTTTTTGGGTGTTCTTGTGTCTTTTGAAATTTGTCTTTCCCTCTTTTTCCGATTCTTTTCGTGTCGAAAAGAATCAGTGAGTTTTTCATCTAATTGCTATCATTAACTTTTTCTCTTTTAAATCTTACTAACTAACTTGTTATCAAACTTAGATATACTTTATTTTTATCTGTTCTTAACCTCTTAACCTTCCTCTTTACGCGTGCTCTTCTTGAATCCTTCGAGCAACGCAGGTAGATAAATTTCTGTTCATTGTGATAAAGACACGTTATCTAATATCTTTTTCACTTCCTTTATCATTTTCTGTGTTGTGTGTGACGTTGTTAGGTTAGTTTTCTTGTTCTCGACGTAGACTGCTTTAGAAGCTATAGTCTTACTCGGAACCTGTTGCCCTCAGGTTAGTGGTGTCAAAAAGAATCAATATACTTTATTTTTATCTGTTCTTAACCTCTTAACCCTCCTCTTTACGCGTGCTCTTCTCGAATCCTTCGAGCAACACAGGTTAGTTTTCTTGTTCTCGACGTAGACTGCTTTAGAAGCTATAGTCTTACTCGGAACCTGTTGCCCTCAGGTGTCCTTTCATACTATACGTGTCTTTCTTGTAGAAAATCCATCACTCGAGATTCATCTGAATTACGAGTTGAATTCTTTGTCGAGAAACTCTTTAATTACTGCTTATAAAGTATTCAGCACACCTGTACTTTGCAGAAAAGATTTTGTGATTGAACACTGTATTGACACACATTACTAGGATTGCTTAAGCCACCAAGTTCATAGAGTGTGTTTGAATAAGATAGTTTGACTCTTCATGTTCTTCTTCTTCTGATGCATGGAAGTCTAAGATAAGTCTGGGACTTGTGGTTTGATGGATGATATCTGTAGTCCAAGCCAAAAAGCTGGCAACATCATCATATTCTATTTCCATATTAGGTAAGAGGAATGTTGATGGTGGGCTGTGCAAACACTGCAGCAAGCCTCGTTGACTTCTGTGGAATCGCAGAACATGGATCATGAGAAATCACAAAATCAACATAAGGAAGAATAGTCCTACTGTTTCAAATATGTTTTGCTTCCTGAAGTTCCAACGGTTTGAGTGCAGGCTTCATGTGTTGTATAATCATCATCCAGAGTTTGTGCACCACATGTTTGAAGCAAATGTGAGTCTTTCATCCAGGACACATGATGAAAAATTGGGGATTAAACAATGTGCATGTCCAATGTGCATGTTGCTTTTTTGTCATCAACATTCTCAACAAACTCTGCATGTGTCTCCACATCTACTTCTTCATATTATGGAACTTTTGCCTTTAAATCTGGTAGATCCTTGTGTCCTGGGGTGTTTCCACAGTTCTGATTGGACTCTGCAGCTTGCGCTGGAAAGAGATTCAGGGTCACCTTATTTCCAACATTCTGAATATATATATCTTTTGAGGATGAATGTGATACCTTAGATGATGAGTTCAATGTTTTTTGTGGAATTTATGGTGGGGATGTGTTCTGAAGTTGAGCCTTCAATTGATTCTTTTTTATACCTGGTTGTATTCAATGTACTGAGTGAAAGCCTTGAAATTTTGCTTTAACGACCATTTCTTCACAGACCGTCATTATTCTATCTCTGCATTTCCATCAACCATGTGGTCAAGATGGGTGGTGTCTTGATTTTTTACAATGTGGCATTTCCACGAAAGAGAGTTTTGAGCATGATCTATGCCTTGAAATTCTGGGACATTGGATGTTTCCTTGTGGTTGTTGATGACAAGCCCTTGTTGATCAGTGTCCTTGGATGGAAGTTCTAAAATTTGAGACACAGGGTGAGTGTCAGCCTGAGACTTAAAACAGGTGGCTTTAAGAGAATCAAAGCTGAATGATGTTGCTTGAAGCTTCTTTATTGGCTTCGTTACAGTAGGTTTACTGAGGTAAATTTGAGCCTTTATATAACAGGAGCTGGCAACTCCATGTTGTCTTGGTGCGGAATGGCTACTGCTGCCTGATACTGGCTGAAATGTCTGTTCCGATCAGGGTCTTCTGAGGTAGGTACAAAAGTACTCCTGTCTCAGTTATACACAGTCTAGTTTCTATGTATTAATAAAGAGACATCTTTATTAATAACAATCGTTGAAACATCTTGGACAATGGAAGTTAATCTAAATTTCTAGTTTCTACATATTGAAAAAGAGATGTCTTTATCAATAATGATCTTTGAAAACATCTTGGACATTGAAGAGTTAATCTAAAATTAAGAACGCTGAGTCTTATTTCAATAACATACTGCTTGAGAAAGAAATAAACAATAACAATACTAAATTTCAAAAGTCAGATAAGAAAGATCAAACATATAAAAGAAAAATTGCTCGATACGAAAAAAAGCTGCCGTCGCAAATTGACGGCGTCATCGTTCCCAGCGCTGCGTCCATCTGCCACTACTGTGCAGCGCCAGGGCGCGGCAAATCTAGAATCCGCACGCTTTGTGCCGTACAATGTTTCTGCCCCTACCGTGGTGTCATCAACTTCCTCTCAGGGAGACATTTGTTAGCCTCTCAGTATGTACCAAGCAAAATCGCTGTCGTCAAGCGTCAGTGGGATTGTTACCGGAGCCGCGCTTACAATTCACAGGCCACAGTCATCAGCGTGGTATAGATGGTTTGAAGTGGTTGAGCGCGCTTTTTTGTCACCAACATCGAAGGAGGTCTTATCAAATTTGACTACTCGGAATGACAAGGGCCCTGCATCATCAATCGCACAAGAACTGCCGCAGAATGACACTGTTGCCATCCCAGGCAAGGAAACTTCCTCTAATGCACTTCCTGGATGTCGTCGAATACAATACATGGAGCAGTCTGGACTGTATGCTCGGTCTCAATGTCATAGGGCCTTCAGTGGCTCAAGTGATGCAACAAATCATCTTGAGACGCGATCAGATTCCCTCAACAAGTCTCATTGTTTGATGCTCGATCCACGATACCAAATTCTGACTCAAGCACCAGATTTCATCCAGTCACTGTTTGTTTCTTCTGATCCAGTCACCGTACCTATGATGTTTCGCCCTCCAAATGATGTAAGTAGACTTCAGGCGAGCCAGCAGACCCAACCTAGCGAACTCAACACCTCACAGAAGATCAATGGTGCATCCACAGGATCGAATACCAAAAGCTATCCTGCCAATGTCGCGTCTGGGAACGGCTTGGTGGAAAACCTTTCAACTCAGCAATAGATTGATTCTTACCATCATTGTACAATCAAAATTTCGAAATTCCTTGGTGATTCAACCGATTATTGTGACAGGCTCTTGGAGGTCCGAGACGGTTGTTGGGCGTGGATAAACGTAGAAGGGATCTGTGGGCGATTGTGAAAGTGTGCACAAATGGCTGTGACAAGATATGTAACAGCCAGAACTCATATCACTACACAAAATCTAATGCATTCCGGACAGATTTCTAAAATCTTCTTAATACAAAAATGTAGATTACAAATTACACAAATACTTTCAATACCAAAATATTCCACGTAGAGATGAGTTATAACAAGATTGTCAAGTGAGACATATCAAGTTGATTGACTTGAGTATCAAATAATCTGGCCACATATCCAGATTTCCAAAGATTTTTCCAAGGTTTCATAAACAATCATGTTAGAAAAATATTCCGGGGATTTTGAAAGTGATATCATTTCATAATGTCGGCTAGTGGTGAACAATTGGACTCATTATCTAGATCCACGTATTCAGCAATAGCAGTGTGAAGAATAGATTGCATAATTAATCTATTGTGTAGCTTATAAGGAGCTACACAACAGCATGTGTAACACAATTCAATTTCACTCAAAAAATAAACCACAAGGTTCCGCGGTGATTTTCTGAAATGATCGACCAACTTCTAGATCTATCAGATGAGTACGACACACTTTCCTCTCTGGTGTTTTCCCCCACCAGCATTGTTCTGGTTGTCATCATCCGACACTCAACTCATCAAATCAATGAGAACCATTTAGGTACGTATCTGATATTTCGCATTCAGAATCCTGCAGGTCAGATCCTATAGTGTATCACCATTCAGAAGATTTTTTTCAGGAGACTTTGCAAGTTGGATGACAATCAGGCCGTCTCGAGATTCTCATGCTTCAAGAAGTTCTTTTAATGTATGTACTGATCTCCCTCTCTTCTCTTTCATATCAATCTACTGATCTGATACCTCATCGATCTTTCCTCCTCCCTTTTGAGATCAAATCTAGGCGCGTGCACCTGGTTGCTTCTAAGTTTAACATCATTCGACCTCCCTCGTTCTTAATCATTTGACGTATTCATGGCTGAAATCTTCGACCCCAGCGCTCCAGGTGTCAACAGGCAGATGCTGATTGATTGGATGCATATTAATCATCCCATGACACCATTGAGACCAAGAATTGGCATGGACAAACTTGTGGACAAGGTGCGAAGGGCGCAGCCTCAGTGTGAGCTTTCGATCTTATTCTTCATGCTAGTAATTATCAGATCTTATTGATCACTTATATGACTCGATTTCATCTTTTGCTATTATTCTACCAGTTTTCCCGAATCTCACTAGTCATGTGGCTGCTCCGGTGACACTTGGTACTGCGAACGAACCCATGGCTGACACATCAAGACCCAAAATCAGTGCTCAATTACACATCAGCAACACAAAGCCGACTACCATCTCTACAATCGAAACTGCCCAGTATCATCACCCCAAAATACAAACCCTTCATGAGACCCTGATCAAGGACTCGAAACCTGTCCCTTCATTGCCGTCTTTTGTTCGAAAGCGTGCTGTGGCTTTCGACACCGGAAGTGAAGATGGAGCTAGTGTAAAGCAAGTCAAAACTGGAGGTATGTATGTTGTGAGCTCAACATATCCTTACAACCTTATAACTAAGCATGTATCTTTCTCAGAATCTAAGGTATCACGCGTGCGCAAGAGCAGTGCTACACATTCCAAAAAAAAGTAGGTCATCTTTCTACTTCAGACATCTTCATGATGATTATCTGGACTACTGAACCTTTCCAATACTTCCCAGCTTTCTTCAAAGCCTTCTGAGATAGACAAAGGTCCATCTCACTCGACTCAAAGTGAAATAAGCAGAACTGAAGCCGTCAAGCTTGAGGAATCCAAAGATACGTCCATCACGGTGCCAAATCTAGAACCTTCGATGTCAAGCACTGTTTCAAGTGGCCCCATGAAAATCAAACATAAAATCCGTATCCCGGCTAAGCCTGAACTCACTAGGACCAATGAGGTCATGGACCTAATCGACTTTTCGGACACGGATATTTTGGACACCGGAAATTTAGGTGAGAACATTCTATTTATAATGTACCTCAAGGCTTCTGATTGATTGATTGATACCCTTCTTACTTTGGCAGTGATAGGTAAAGATATTTCACCAATATCTTTTGACACATCAACGAAAACTGCAACTGCAGTCAAAAACACTACAAAGTCTGGAGTTGAAGTCTTTTTAGAAGAAAGAAGCCGTGAAGAACGTAGTGAGTTTGTTTTTGAATAAGACCGCATATTTATAAGTTGGGATTTGACTCTAATATTCGTTCATGTCTGTATAGTCTTTGCACTTGAAGGCTCTACAGCGCAGATGGCAGAGAAGATTGAAATGAATTCTGTGACCTTGTTTCAGCACAGCATGCGACTAGAGGAGAATGGTACAGTAGATTTCAAAAGTCTTGAAATCCACTCGTTTTCAAAATCGAGAGATGGTCCGTGCGCCCGGCAGTATAGTTGAGATTAATTGTGACATCTGTCAAACTTACATGCCAGATCTCATATTTATACATATATATTCCTAAGGTGTGGTCGTACTGATAGCAAAGAATACGAGACGATTCAAAAGCGCTGTGACGCAGCGGCATGAGGGTCTGTTCTCATTACAATAAAGCTCGCCACCAGGCCAACTACCCAAGTTCGAGTCTGCTTTTGTCTCTAACTATTAATTGAATTTTTTTACAAGTCCTTTTTTGCTCGTTGAGGTAGGACAAAATGATGAGAATAAGACGGAGGTGTTGATTGTTTTGTCCATGGTTGGGTGCTATTGGTCATTAATGACTTGACGAAAAAAATCACGGGTGACAAAAGAGAAGAGCGAGTCGAACACTGACTCCGCTGAACCCAACGTGGCAAGGCTTTACCGCAGCTCGTTACCACTTGGACACCAATAGTTGATGGAGAAGAAGGAATCATAGAATCGATCATCGATTTTTTGAAGTTAAGCATCTGCATATTGTTGGATGTGGCGTGTAAGTTTGACAGATGTCACAATTAATCTCAACTATACTGCCGGGCGCACGGACCATCTCTCAATTTTGAAAACGAGTGGATTTCAAGACTTTTGAAATCTACTGTATGTCAATGCACAATCTCAGATCTCGTGTGCCTCAAGTTTCTGACAGATTTGTACCAGATCATTCGATCTCCCACCTAAAGACTAATGTAAATCGCCTGGATGGAGGCATTTCAGCTTTTTCTACCCTGGAAGCCAAATTTGAGACCTTGCAAAATCAAGTGCTTGATTTGCGTAGACAGCTAGAAGTTGCAAAAGAAGATATCTCCACGCACGAGGATGTAATTGCACGCCTGATGGAGCAGGATGAAACAGAAGGAAGCTCTGACGCCTAGAGTTCTGATGCGGCTCAAAATGGAAAGTATTGTTTTATAATATTGTGGTTTCGGGTCCTATGACTTTATATATTGTACAAGCTGTTTCCTGTGATCAATACAATATAAATTTTTCCCTTGCGTATCTGTCTATTTATAGTTTTGTTCCTGCATTTACTCCTGAGGAGACGGGCGTGACCACAATTGATCCAGTAGTGACATTGCGAACATGGTAAAACTTTTGTGGAAGTAATTATACCTACAATATATTTCAAAAATCTCGAGTTTGCAAGCTGGCCTAGTAATTGAGAACTTCACTAGGCTTATAAAGTATATATACTACTTTTCCAAGCACTTGTAGTACATGAGACAGCCCAAGTCCAGGACGGTGACTTGTAGAATTTATCTGTTGCAAGCAATATAAGTTGGAGGTATCTAGTACCTCAGTTTCAATATTCTCCTAACAAGTCAATCTTGATTTGAATGACTTGGATAGAGCAAGAAGTTGATACGAAACACACATAATTCGCCTTAATCCGAGTTAACTTTGGAGATCTACATTCTCTCATTTTAATCATAACACTAAAGGCACAACCCAGTTTCTCGGCGAAACTGGATTAAACCCCTAAGGCCTTAACAAGTGGTACACCTTAAGTCCCAAAATTTGTGCCTCCAGCTTCTCAGCTGTCTCCCTTGGTCACTCCCTTCAGACGTAGGCCAACCTCTCTCTCCTCGGACACCTCCTCTGCTAGCTCCTGATTTTTGTAAACCCTTTCACCTTCATCTTACAGTTACTTGACACTCCGCATCAATATCCAACCCAGCTCCAACAACTCACGGCATTTTGGTTTTGACTCAATGCCACAACGTTATTGTACCACAAACCGAGGACCTTTGCTTTACAGCGTAGACTCCTGACTTCCGTTCTCCAACGCTATTGTATCACCAATCAATGAGTTGCTCATAAACCTGTATACTTTTACAAAGGGCACACGTCAGCTACTCAAGAAATCTATGTCAGAAACCAATTGCTTTTGACCAGTCAACTTGAACAATGCTTACAAAACAAAAACAGGACAACATCATCTCTTCACTACTGGAATCTCTCTAGGTTGTGAGTCGGGTCTTGATCTTCTCTTTCTTCATCAATATCCAACAAAGACATACTACACTAACTATCAATGGCAATCATTATTCTAAATGATCAGATCAGCTACTCATCATTATTCATTACTCTCAACTTTCAATCCGAAGATCAAGATGGATGTTAAGATTACATGATTAAGGCTGGACTGCGAGTTTCACTTCAATCTAAGTTTAATCAAAAAGGGGTTCAACCTTGACTTAGTCGCAGTATTTGGATCACAATCAAGTGGAAGGAGTGAGTCTTACTCACATACCATTCTGATCGACCTATCTCATTCTGAAAATTAGGTCTAATAGTTCACTGTTGATCGCCAAGGTACCCTGTTGAACCAAGAATTTGGTACTCCAATGGATGAGGGTGATTGGGAATTAACATACTTTAATTTTTGAATATGGAAGAACCCATGAACTAAAAAATTTCGATCATGTGTTTCCTTTTTATGAATCCAGAAGACGTAACTTCATCTATCAAATTCCATCCGACAAAACCCAACTTATTAATCAAATTCCATCCGACAAAACCCAACTTATTAATCACATCATCATGGGATAAAACGGTTCAACTATCTACTTCAGAAACAGATAATCCAACAGATCCTATCAACATCTATCCACATCCATCACCTATATCAGACATAAGTTTTGGTTTGGTAAAAATGAAGGAAACACATTCACTGGTAGTCTCGATCAAGGCACAAGAGAAATCAATTTAGAAACTAATAGTTTTACAAGTAATGTTGGAAACAATACTAGACCTAATAGAATGATTTCGACTCATCAAGATGCAGTGAAATGTGTACATTATTCAACTCAATATGATCGATTGATTACAGGACAATGGGATCGATCAGTTATACTACAAAACCCTTGATTGTTTTCTTTCTCTTCTTCTAACAAACCATTCTCTTCTAATTCTTCTCTCAGTTTAGTTTTACCTAACTTACCTTCAAAAGTTTATTCTTTAGATACTTTTGAAAATGAATTGGTAGTAGCTATGGGGAGTTATAGGAAGATATGGATTTGAGATTCGTGAAAATTAAATGAAGTGGTAGAAAAAAAGCGAATCTTCTCCAAAGTTTATGACTAGAGCGATTAGATGTATGTCAAATGGTCAAGGTGAGTCTATTAATTCATCTCTTTGATACTCCACAGTCAAGAAGATTCGTCTATCATTTCTGATTTGGTTATTTTTCACACAGGTTATACTTCTACTTCATTTGAAGGAAGAGTTGCAGTTGAATTGTTTGATACTTCAACTGAAGTTCAATCCGAGAAATGCACATTTAAATGTCATTGGCAAACAATTGATAAATTTGATATAATTTATCCTGTTAATGTATTAGTATTTCATCCTCAGTAGGCAATCAATCAGTACCTGCTTATAAATCAACTTCTTTCCTTCTTTCTCTCTTTTTGACTTAATGATTTTTCTTCTTTTTTCTTTAAATGAAACGTTTTTCAAAGTTTTGGAACATTTGCTACAGGTGATGGTGATTCAATGGTTTCATTTTGGAATTCAGCAGCAAAAAGAGCACTAAGACAATTACCTAAATATTGAGTTTCAATTACAAGTTTAGCATCTAATTGTGTTGGAACTAAATAAGCTATCGTTGTTCTTTAAAAGAAGAAGAAGGTACAGTACCACATAAACCAGATGGAAATGTAAATCAATCAGATGACTCTGCTACGGCTAATCTTCTTAGGAATGCAAGCTTTATTAGAAGTGTTGTGGATGATTGAAGCGAGTTCACTTGGTTCTCCTTTTTTTTCTCTTGTATAATATCTTCAACTGTTACAAAGGTTGTTTATACAAATGGAATATGAATTATCTTGATAGTTAAAAATGAAATGCGAAAAGCTTGATTGATTACTGCAATATCAATCATATAACCTCAAATCATACTTCAGTCTGCTCATTTGCATGAGATTCTTCCCTGGGTACATTTTGGATTAGGATCATCCAATACTCAACTGACATACAAATCAACTTGATCATATATGGATATATGAAATCATTCTACCACAGTTTTAGCTGTACAGACACCACTCAAACCACTCCAAAACGCTATGGATTTCTCCGCTCTGCAATCACTATTTATGAAAAAAAGTCTTGCAAAGTTTCGGAGCGGAGAAATCAAAATTGCTATATTTTGTGCTATATTGCAAGATTTTGCGCTATATTGCAATATTTTGCACCCAAAGCCCCAACCCATTTGTTTTGGTTGCTCCGCTATGGAGATCCTTGCGTTTTGGCATTGGTGCGGAGGCTCTGCTATGAGTTGCGGAGGTCATAGCGGACCACCAAGCCGCTCCAAAACCGCTATTTGGAGCGGAGCGGTTTGGGTATTGGTACAGATGAAGAGAATGAGAGGACAATTATAGTCAAACCTCTGAAATCCAGTGGGCTTGGTGGACGCCTTTTTGACCAAATAGCAGAGGTTACCAGATCTTAGAGTCAAGCTCCCTGCTAAAAACCCAACTTGGTGGACCAAAATTTGACCGCATATCAGAGGTTATTGGATTTTTGAGGACCGGATTTCAGAGGTTTGAATGTAGTTTATGACAAAAAAAGCATGGATTGTGCTGCAAAATAAGGTAGACAAGCAGATAGCCAATACAGCTCTCTTGGTCCAACTCAAACTAGCAATCAAAGGGCAGTTCCGTCATGATGAGATGCAGTACCAAAAGTACTGTCAGGAAACCGGAAGTTGATTTTGACGCAGGATTCCAAAGTGCAAAAGATGGTGTCAGTAAAATATCCTATATCTAGATTTTCTATGAGATCTTCTCATTAAATTCTATTCTACTTCGTTTCTCTAGACATCAGCTCTAATTCCTCTATGGGTCAAATTGACCACATTCTTGGCTGTTAATACTTATATGCACCATGTTTGTATTCTTGTAGCACGTCGACATGCACAAACAAAAGACTTTTTTTAGACCCTCAAAAGACCCATCAAGAAGGTTCCCCAACAGGTACAACTTCCCCTTATCAACTGGGACATTCAAAGTCAGTTGAACCCAACTGATGACAAAGGATTTTCAACAAATCCTATGACCAAATCATTGTTCACAAAGGGTACTTGACAAAAACCTCAGTTTAAATTCAACCAAAAGACTTTCAGATTGGTTTCAAAACTCTCTGTGTGTGCACGTCAACGTGGTACAAGGCCATTTACATGGTGATGGTTTCAAGATGTATATAAAATTTCTTCCTTCATCTTTTTTCTTCTTGAAGATCTTCAGCTGGCTAATGTCCATTCTTTTTGTCGAATATAGCAAGGAGGATGGCTGCTGGCAAAGGAAAAAAAGCTTTCTGTGCTTTGTCTTGTGGTCACTTCCTCTATTCTTCTTAGCTTCTGATTTTTCTCTTTTTGTGCTTTGCTCTTATGGAAGATTTTAGCTGATTATATACACAAAAAACAAATTTATTATTGACAAATGTATTTGTTTTTCTTTGAAATTAGTGACTTTTAGCAATATTGATATTGATCTCAAAGCCGCTTGGTCACAATTGAACTGTCCCTTTTTCAACCTCTTGACTCAAATGAACTTTGAGGCCTCAATCAAAACAAACTCGGGTTGCTTTTGTTCAGAATAGTCAATGGCTACTCATTGTGTATCACATCAACTTCTAAACTCATTCAGCATCTGTCTGTGTGTCCGTCAAGACTTCAGGAACGTTACTTACTTGAACTATCTTCAACAATCAATGTTATATCAAGTTGTAAATATGTAGTCATTTTAGTTATATAATATCAGTGAGGGCTTGTTAAGTAGACAAGACCCTACAAGAAGAAACACATCAATTGCTCTTCAAATTGATTATCTAATTATTCAGGAATGAATGATGATTGGATTGAACTACATAAAACATCAATTGCTCAAAAAAAAATCAAAAAAAACTTCACCCACACTTGATGGACTTATCTAATTTACTATCAAAATGTATCATATGCTGATCTCCAAAAAGATTGGATAAATTGATAGCTCAATATGAACCAAGCATCCTGAAAGTTACTCACATATGTTAATACATGCTTGGATGATCAACTCTTCCAGCCACTGAGCTCAAAATTTCCAGTCAGCCCAAATCCCAGAATAATTCATGAACCACAAGTTGAAACTTGATGGGAGAATGTCTTAGCCTCATGCCACAAGTTTTTTCAAAGGTTAGTAAATATTATTTTCATCTACAATCAACTTCAGCACCCAAAACCAATATATATGAGTTTGTTTTCTTGGGAAATCAGTTTGTTTTTCCTCAGAACCATTTGTTAGAACCCAAGTTTAATTGAATTATCATCATCACCCACCCATTTGGTTCAATCAACACTTGTCACACTCACCAAACAAAGCACAACCGATTATCCCTAAGTTTCTTTTCAGACTTTTGGTCAAAAATCTCAAATTCTGACAAACTTTATTTCATTCTGTTAATCACATTTGTGTTTGATGGTTGGAAACCGCAAGACCAAACAGAAAATACAGTGCAAAGTGGCAGGCAGCATATTCTAGAGTCTTTTCAAAGGATGAAATATTAGCTAGCATTTAATTGTGGAAATGTAAGTTTATTGCTAGAAGCCAAGAAGCCATCCTATTTGGAGTGCATTCCCTCCATGTCATTACCTTCAGATTCAACCTAGAATTCAATCAAAATGCAACTTATATTCACATGAAAGAAACATGTAGTAACCAGAGATCAGTGAAAAGCTCAAGGCAATCATGGGTCAGTGTGTTCATCTCATCTCACATCTAACCAAAGCAATGTGGATTGCCACATTCCCAGTTTTTGTTTCTTTTCAGAATCTGTTTGTGTGCACATGGGTTCCAATAGTTAGGAGATACTGTAGCAATATAGTTAGTTCAACAAATAGGATGCAAATTCTAGAGGATAATAAGAAATCAATCAGTAGAGGATCCGGTTGGAGAACCTGGAATCTGATCAAGTTGTGCATCCATTGAGACATCACCACCAACATTGTTACCTTGGGTGAAGGAATCCATATCAATGGATGCAAAACCTTGGCCAGACCTTGTCCAAGGTTTTTGTTCAAGGTATTTTTTGCATTACAAAAGACATCAGATCAAAACCTTTGGATGATTTTGCCGTCCAAGGTTTCAGATCCTAGATCTCCTCAGTTTTCTCAATTTGTGGGAAACAAATTGGCTATGCATACCCTGTATCCATGATTCTGAGATCAACCCTTGGCTGTATCTTCATTTTGTTTCTTATTGGATGATGTTATCATAAATGTTTATGCAAAATTGATGCATTCATAAAGATTAATGTCACAGATCATATTATATCATGTCATCATGATACAAGTTAGCAGCAATCTTGGTTAGCCCAAAACCACACAAAGCCTTGGCCCTGGGGTAACTTTGAAATGTTTGAAGTGACCTCAGAATGTGAAGCAATGGCTGGAGGGAGAAAATTACCAGCAAGACTTGAAGTTTTTGTCTCATATTGATCATTTTAAATGTTCATTGTGAATCCTCTGAGTTGTCAATGCGGCGCCCGCCGCCCAATCTGCTAGTTACATATATGGTCCGATTATGTACTCTGGATGATCATGCATGTGGATTCCACTTATACAAAAACATGTATGTAAGATCGAAGGGTTCATGAAAATGGCAACCTTCTGATCAATTTAACTTTTATAATTCGGTATAAAGAAAGCCCATTTTTGACCAGCTCATCCTGATTCCCTCTCTTGATCTATAATTACATATTATTATCTTCGGACCCTTTAAAGCTCATCCATACATCATGTCTTATGATCAAGTCCAATCCTATGTTTTCCTACCTAATTATATCCTTGAATACGTTGTTGGTGAAGAGAAGCCTAGGATTGATCCCGACCTCTTTATAACCAAAGCCACTCCCTCTCAAATTGTGGAGGTGATCATAGCTTTTTATCCTCATCTCCAATTTACTGAAAATGCACGCCACGACCATGAGCTCCTCTTGAAGATTTTCATCGAAATGGTTGCCCCACGTCTATCTAATTTAGTCTCCTCTTTCAATTGCGAACAGAGCTATGTTCAAGCAGTATTCGAAGCCCCCATTTACATATCTTCGCAATCTACCAGATGGGTCAACTCCAGTGCGGATATCGATACCAAACGAATCGGAGAATTTGAAGCATACGGTCTCCAAAATTTTAAGAACGGGAACTATCGTCTTGAAGCCGAAGGATTAAACTCAAACTTTCTCCGGAACTACAAGTTTCTGAAGAAAGAAGAGATTGATGAAATCTCGCACGTTGAAACTGAAGCCATTGAGGCCCTTCAAGAGACTTTACACCTTATTCGAGATTCCCACGAGTTGATCGAAAGTATCCAGTTTCGTCTGTGTCAGCCTAAACTCTCACGAAAGGAACATGAAGACTTTGAGGAGCGGTTAAAAAGTGCAAATACTTCATTAAAATTACGTCAGGAGATGTTTAATACCGCGGTTCGAGATGTTGAATTCATCACTGCGTTTATCAAGCATCATACGTAAGCTATTCATAACACCAAATGGCATGATCATTCCCGATTTACCTTTCATTAATTGTATAAAATTTGGTTTTAGGGACATCCTTGTCAAGCATCAACTTGCTCCTTCAACGTAGCCATTCCCGACGCCATATATTAAACCACTTGTTAAGAGAATCATACATCATCGGGTTTTAAGTTAGTTGAGTTGTTCTAGTGGTTTGTTTATGGGTTAAGTTGTGTCATTGGAGGATACACCCTAGTGGTTAATGAGATGACAAAATGGGTAATTGCTGTAAATGGGGTTTGCTGGTCCGAGTCGTAATAGGTGTCTTCCTCTTTGCATTGTCTGATTGTTTTTGCAGGAGGTGGCTCTCAATCTTAATGCTTGCGTGCTTGATTTCAATCCTACCTCATCATCAAAAGTGCAATAGTGTTCATTTCTTCACTCTTGTCTTAACTCTTACGCTTTCAGACATCAATTTATATACACAATCAAAGCTATTAGATCAGTTTTGGTTTTACAGACACACGTTATTTAGTTATGTTAAAAGTTTATGGCCAATGATTGTTATAGGAGTGTGATACATCGAATCCTTATAAGAAATAACTTGTCAGACACAGCTAATCTCTGATAAGGATTCGCTATATTTTATTTGGAATCAAAGGCTACATAACTCCATCAGTCATGTGGTTGTAATACCTTCTAAGATTGATGTACACAATTTATAAAGCTATCAGATCAGTTTTGTGCTACAGTTCATTCATGCACGCGTGTTATTCAGTTATGTGATATATCCATCCACACACTTATTCCACTTCAATGAAGTAGATTTCTTATGCAACAAACAGGGTTAATAGTATGAAAAGGAAAGTTGCACAGAAGATTTGATTGGGAAAAGGCGTATAGGCAGATTCCTATACACCCATCTCAGTGGCGGTATCTCTTCATTCTCGATTTAAGAAACAGACTGTGGTTAGATTCTCGTATTCAATTTGGAGGTGTTGCGGGGTGCGGCGTTTTTGGACGACCAGCAGATTTATGGAAGACAATTATCGCAGCAGTTTTTAAGTTGAAGGCGGCCTTCCGTTGGGTAGATGATAATCTACTGGTAAAAGAAGTGACAAACCAAACCTTGATTGTAGACGTAGTGAAACTGAGTAACGAGATGGGAGTAGCTTCAAATATGGAGAAAGTACATGAGTTTGCGGAAGAGCAAAGGTATATAGGTTTTATATGGAACTCAAAGGAAAGAACCGTACGCTTACCAACAGAGAAATTTGAAGCTTGTCGTCAACAAGTGGATGAATTCTTGGTACCTGGTGCACTGTTTGATCTTAAGATGGTTGAAAAATTTGTTGGAAGACTGGTTCACACAACACACATTGTTCCTCATTTAAAATGTTATCTGTCGAGTCTTTATCGGTGGGAGAAGGAATGGCAAGTGGCATCAGCAAAGCGAAGGGTGCCAAGAGATGTTAGAGAAGACTTAATAGAATGGCAGTGTGTGTTGAAGACACTAAAACCTAGACGAATCATTCCAGACCAAGTTCCTGTAGACTTAGAGTGGGTAGGGGATGCGTCGATGAAAGGAATAGGAGTCCTGGTAGGTGCGAAATGGGCGCAATTTACTTTGGCAGACGGCTGGGACACTGAGAAGACGGCGAGAGGTAGGCGTACCATCGCGTGGGCTGAGTCAGTCGCGATTCGTCTGGGGTTAATTCTGATTAATGAGTTTTATGAGGTGAAAGGTAAAACGTTGTTAGTATTGACAGATAATACTACATCTCAATCCGCGGTGGACAAGAAAAAATCCAAGGATATCATGGTAAACGAGGAATGGAAAAGGTTGCAGAAATTGCTGGAACTCTTACATTGTGATGTGGTAGCCCATCGGGTGAAGACAGATGATAACCTAGCAGACCTTCTGTCGAGAGGGAAGGATAAGAGAAAGGCAGATGATATGGTGAAAATAGAGGTCCCTTTGGACTTACGATCGATCGTGAAACAAGTTTTGTGAAATGCAATTGATTACCTGTGTTTGACGGTTTCCTGTGGCCCGAGGGCTGGCCGGGTCGAGCTGTTAACCCGGAGTAACTGTGAGAGAAATTTGAGAGAGTTAAAACCAACTCAATTTATTCCACGTTTCAGTTCATAGTCCTTCCATATCGCTTACTGTTCCTCATCGACAAAGTTATGGAGTTCCTAAAGGGAAGAGATGGCCTAAACGACACAGACACCGATTACGTAAAGATCTACATTAAAAGCGGAAGTTGGTCAGAGTTGACGATAAAACACTATAATGCCGGCGTTTCTAAGTTAATAGCTTATGCGACAGAGAAAGACATACCAAGATCTTCTTTGCTTCCGATTGACCCGAAGGTGTTGTGTAACTTCGTAGTTTGGGCAGGGCCCAAAATACCGGAAGTGGTCCTGGATCAGAACCCGATACCAATTAAATCGAACACCATCCAAACTTACCTGTCTGGAGTGAAGGCATGGCATCTTTTCCACAATTTCGAATACCCGCACAACGTGACTCCGAGAATTGAGGCGATCTTAACGGCGGCAAAGAGGATCGAGCTACTGTCTGAACCGAAGGCGAAGAAAGATCCAGTGTTAATAAAACACTTGTTTACCTTGGTGGAGAAGTTAGTGGAAGGAAATATGGAGAGCCAGGTGGCTTACACCGTTGCCTTGGTCGCCTTTTGGGGGATGGCAAGGCTTGGAGAGTTGGTGAAGTTGTCTAGCGTAGTAGATCAGGTGAAAGTGAAGGATTTAGTGTGGGATCCGAATGGTCGTTATTCAAAGATCAGGATTTGTGCGGCGAAAACAGCAGCTGTGGGCGAAATCCAGGAAATACATTGTCAATACCAGTCGAATATATTAGACCCTGTCGCAGCTGTACGTCGGCTAATAGAAGATACGGATGCGACGGATGACGACCCCCTGTTTTCCTACCGGTCCGGAAGCAAACAAATAACGTTGATAAAGTCGAGGTGTCAGAAGATCTTCGACAACGTGTGGAAAGATCAGGCAGGATGTAAACTTACGGGCCACTCGTTCCGAGTCGGCGGTGCTTCCCTGAGGTGGATCTGAGTATCCTTTAGAAGAGACTACGTTGCCGTTGGCCGCTGGAAGTCAAAGCTTACAGTTGTATATTAGGGAGTACGACGGAGGACTGTTTTATTAGAAACGATAAAGTTGCTGGAGAACCTCCAGGTTTAGTTATTATGCTGGTGAAGTCGGCGCTAGTGATTGATTGCGTGAGGAATCAGGATGTGTGGCCAGTTGCTGTGATAGACGCCGATTGAGGTGGAGAGGTCGTTGAAGTTGAAGACTGACGTAATGTGGGAGGGCGTGATATGACGCGGGACACAGCAGGTGGGAGTTCACAGGCTCAGGGCTGGGCCCCGAGTCATAGGGGAAGCACTCCCCATCTGCTGTACCGGCGGTCCTACCTCCCTCGGCCCCGTCTGAGGCCGGGGGCCCCCCCCAAGAGACATAGAGTTTTCATTACGAACCCTCTACGTCTGCCTAGGACCTGTTGTGACAGTATTGTTAAGACTTTACATACCTTATGATGAGTAATTAAAATGATACTACCATAGGTGTGACTATCTACAAGCCAACCTCGTAGATATCGCTAGTGAGAGAGTGGAATGGTATTCTATAATGTCCCAATATTCGAGTTCCACCAGTACTGAGTAACGAACACCGTGGCTCTTGAATATATGTTGTCGCTCCTTCACAGTCTTTGAGTCACGAGCCTCAAATGCCCAGAGTTTATGCTGAGCGCATGTGCGGGCTGACCATTTTGTTTTATCTAGATTTTCAATGTCGTTTTTAGTGATCAGGCATTTTGAACAAAAGAACATGGCTGTTGCACTTGGAAAACCCAATGAGCGCCGAAGAGCTGGTATATCAGCTATAAAAATCAGCAGAGCAGCTCGTACAAGACGCCCAGATTTGTAAAGATGAGTTCTTGAAAGGAGTAGTCCCGGGTTCCATAATGCTCTGAGCTCGTTCACCACTGGAAGTAAAATCCAGTTCATTTGCTCCAAGGACGGTTCAGAGGGTCCAGGTGCGATACCAACAACAAAAACATTCTCAGGTCGGTGCCGAATATTTATAGGAAGTGTCAGGCAGACCATGACAATAAATGTAACTGATGCATGATGTCCGCTGATTTTATTTCCATAGGGGTTAATTGCGTCAATGAACATCCCAAATGTTAAATGGCCACTTGTTGCGGTGAATTGCTTGCCGTCTGGACCTTTAAAGCGTTTCCAGATTTTCGCTTCGTGTATGTCTTTTATTGGCTTATTCCGATCAAACGGCCTGCGAGATTCCACTAATGACTTGTCTAGTAATGTTTCAATCTCAGGACGAGAAAGCAAGCGCGCGATCCATTCCTAAAGACTTTGAAAGGCAAATCTTCGAACAGGAACTGATTTGCCTCTTGTTACTTTGGTTAGTAATTGACCACAAGTTCTTTTTGAAAACTCTGAAATATCGGGTACATAGTCTTGAACTGGAGATGTTTTGTGAGTATTTGGGTTGATCTGATCTGGTGGTCCTCCGGGAATTTGAGAAACTTGATGAGTACAGTTTTTTGGGGTATGTTCTAGTGGTCACAAGGCAAAGCATGCTTGACAACAGTTCATTTCAATAAGATATGGATCAAGTTTTAACCATGAAATCACAGTGGTAATTGTTTTGGGAATCCGACACAAATTTGTCACATCAGATGGCCTCAAAGCTGTAGGAGAGTGAAGAGGATTGATTCCATGCGTAAGAGCCAATTCAATTATTATTTTCAGACAATCCAAAAACCACGATGCGGTAGACATCGATATGTTCCCAAAGATACTCAAAAGAGCCGCCATTAGGGCAACTTGAAGTAGCAGCGGATTGATATTCTGTAGCGTAAATGTGTGGAACCGCTCTGTATAAATGGTTTAGAATTGTAGAATTGTAGAATAAGTTTGGTACATCCTGAAATGGATAAGTGTGTTATAAAGGCAGAAGCTCACCACAATCATACACTTTCAGGATTCCTTGATCTCGTGCTTTCAAAGCTGCCAAGCAAACTCCAGAGGACGGCGGAGGAGATTCCGGAGGAGCGCGCAACAAAGCTTGATTGAAGAACAAGCTATTTAATGGTTCATGTATTTGATTGCTTTCGTGTTCTATGCTTGAGGATCTTGCATGATGATTGATCGGTCTTGACAATTCAGAAGTCAAGTTCAAGCGTGTGAGAGGCTCCAAAAGGGTATCTTCGTGGACTTCGGTCAGAGGATGTTGAGAAGTCTGCCCTCTTGGTTGAAGAGGAAAGCTAGAGATTGCTTTCTCTCGTTCTTCCGCTAATTGATGGTTCCTAAATGCCTCTGGTAGAAGCTCGACACCCCGTTGAGTCACGCCATATGCATCTTGGTACTTTCCCTGATAACACTTATAGATACGGCAGCAACAGGTAACACGATGAAGATTGTTGCTCCGGTTGGTTTTTGGAGGCATGAGAGAAAGAGATGAATTTCACGTTTGGAGGCTAACAAATTTTCCTATCAGAAAGAAATATGTTATAGGGAGGGATACAATAATCAATTGAAACATTCCAGGATAATTCATAAGTCGCATTCAAGAAATAGATGAAACCTTTTGGCTAAAAGAACTAGTTTACAAAGATGAAAGTTGAAACACGAGACAAAGACTAATCAGAGATAAGAAAGCTAAACATGCTCCAACCAACGAGTCCGGATAAACGTGACTGATAATTAGCTCTTCAAATTAGACAAGCTACAGTCGAATATCATGTTTGTACTATCAAATTTAAATAAATCAAGAATTGAAAGTTTTGATTTTGTGGTCTGTACCCCATTAACTATATTCTTCGATGAACTGGACCTGACTGAGTGAAAGATTGAGGCTTCAAACTCGTTTGGTGGGACACTGCAGGCTGCAATCAATCGCAAGACGGCGTCAGCAGAGTTGATGAAACAAAAAAGGGGTTGACAAAAACCAAAATGTACTAACCACATTTGTTAAACAAGTGTTTAATCAAGGCTTCTTGCGAAGAAGCGAATAGTGAAAACCACGGACCAACATACCCGGCTCAACCTCTTCATCTAAAACAAATTTGATGTAGAGATTCACTAGAGCTGGATGATTCATTGCTCTTGAATGAATAAACACGTGGGGAGCTTGATCTTGCAAACTCATTCGGAGCTCTTCCTTTAAGAGATCTTTGACCATCTCACGAGTTACAATGTTTGGTTATCGGACATATTCTGTATCACCAGGTATTTGAAGGTCTTTATCCACATGCTCTCGATACAAATAGAGTAAGCTTCCAATGTCTGCATCCGATGGGATTGTAGTCTCAGGTCAAACATTGAGAATCACAGTAATAAGTTGTTCTCGCTTCACTCGTCGGCTAAGTGGGTTGAAATCTTTCCGAACTGAATTTTTGGTCTGCATAGGGGCCGGCGGCGCGGGTAGCTTGTATGGCTGTAAGATGGGGGCTACATCATCCTTAAAGGCTTTGTAGAGGAGGCTTTTCTTGTGGTCTGGTCGGGATTTGGTCTCGGGATGGAAGTGTATGAGGATCCGGTAGTAGTCGTCACATTTGACCTCTTGCCACTTTTCATCGAAGTCGTGCTCAAGAAATTTACGCATTCCACTGGTCATTGATTGAAGCTTGTACCAAGTCTCGTTCAGGACCTCGTTCTTTTGAAATGGGATTGAAGATTGTAGGGGAGGTGGCGGAGGTCCTGGTGGTAGAGGCGGACCCTGAGAGTTTGTCACACCTGACTTTGAATCCTCAGGGTTTCCAAAGCCTGGCTTCGAACCGTGAGGGTCATTCTTGCTAGAACTTGAAGGAGTAACACCAGGAGAATTGCCGCTCTTTTTTTTCGACTTCGTCATCTTAGCAAGCACCTGCAAACATTGTTGATCAGTCTAGTCAATTCAAGAGCTACAAAAGATGAAAGCCGATAATTCTAGACGTACGTGATGATGAGGGATCGTCACGGAACACACAGAATAATTAAAAGAGACAATTTCGGATGAATAGAATCAATCCTGATTCACAATACCAAGTAAGTTTGCGAACAGGATAGCAAGACATGAACTGAAATCAGATTGGACTTACACGATAAAGCCCAAACTTGATTGTGTACTCGCAAAACCAAACGATTACTTGAGTGATTGAGGATCAATCACTCAGGGGAGAAAGTCTGCAAGAGTAACCGATTTCCTGAACTAATGATCAGAGAACGTTTAAATATACATAAGGAGAATTTGTTTTCAAAAAGGAGAGTCCTTTGAAGCTGACTGGTGCTTGCAGTGGACTCGCTGTGGGGCGAGTTGACGGCGGTAACGTGGTGGTGTGGCCGGATCCTTTCTTTGGTTCATGATAATTGTAGGTGGATTACAAAACAAATCACTACTACACAAAGGATATTGTGTTGATCACTAACTTTAAAATTGGGGTTACAACAACATATTAGCATGACTTGTTAAATCCATTGACTACATATCATTCAGCGCATATATGTGTCAATGCTTAATACTTGATCATGCGGTGATCATCACGGTGTGTTATCTTAATCAGATTGTGATTATAAACTCATCCGGTAATTTGTTGTTAAGATCATTATATACCGATCACCATCAAGTTAGCAGTTACGCAAAACTTTCCTGCGGTTTCTTTATTTGCAATACATGCCGGCGTGTATCTTGGTCTTCTCCGGAGGAAGATTATGTAACAGGAAGTGGGAAACAATTTACTTACTCTTAGGGCAAGGTGATTGGAAATGTTCAACCATACAATGGCACCAAAACGACAGTAGATCCAAAACAATATTATGTAATGGAATCTTGGATCCCTTTTTGTAATCTGATCAATTTCTAAAAACTGCCAAATCTCCTTCAAAATCTGTATACGCGTACCCACCTGCGAATACCCAAGTGGTTTACCAGAATGTTTCTCATTTCAACATTCTATTATGTCTCATATCTACGTGGAATATTTTGGTATTGAAAGTATTTGTGTAATTTGTAATCTACATTTTTGTATTAAGAAGATTTTAGAAATCTGTCCGGAATACATTAGATTTTGTGTAGTGTATACCATGACCAAATGGAGTGCTGTTGCTGCTTCAACAATGGAATCAAAGAAGCAAGAAGCTAATGGTACCGTTCACACAAGTCAATCTACTGCACCTTCCCAAACAAATGGTCACACTGAAACTCTAGATTTACGCGGAAAGAGCCGAGCTAGATGAACATGAGGTGTGAGATTGCTGTGGGATGGATATTGTTATTGGCATTGTGAACGAGCACGGTTTAATTGGCTCTTATTCACTCTTATTCAGCCATGAAGATAGGTTTAAGCTTTGATCATTTTCACATCTCTGTGATGTCACTTACAACATTCAATCAATGTTACGGTCGCCATGTTTGAAATAGTTTGTTTTTTGGTTTAAAGAATCGTATCATATTTTTGTGTACAACAGTTTTAGAAACATCTTTTAGACAAAGTTGATGTCATGTGTCTCAAGTAGCATATACTGCCAATCACCCAAGACCAAGGAAGGTATGATGCTGCATTCTATTGGCAGATTTTGAGAGCTTTGTGTTGCTGCTAGATTTAATGTAGAGGTCAAAAACTTGGGAAAGCCCTTTTGAGATTGATAACTCTACTGCCCATTTATCCACTCTGTACCAGGAAAATAGAGTTCACTCTGAAAGTGACATAATCTTGAGTGTTTGACTTCAAAAGTTAAATCTGGTGATGACAATTTTTTCGAAAAATCTGCCAGTAGATCTTACAACAGCTTTAATCAGTCTTTGCGGTCATGTCATTGGTCATCACTTTGAAACCAACACTTGGGAAATCAAAGTAAGTTAACTCGCTACAAATCAAGTGTGCACATGTACTAATTTGCTCTCCTTAGGCCTCTGAGACATAGATCTTGCAAGCCACAACTCCGTCAAAGTCAATGCCAACACGGCTATGCACCAATTGCAACATAGCAATGTGCTGACTCTATACAAGCGCGTGAACATAGCAGTTTGGCCACTTGGGGAGAACACAATTATGGTTGTCATAAGCTTCCGGCCTAAAAAAAGAATGTGTTGGCAAGATTTTCTGCCATGGGTGTTGCTATGATCATGCATGCACGGTGCCAGAAAATGTAGCACTGTGCAACTGGGATCAGGTCAGCAACAATAATGTGAGAAGAATTTGTCCAATACATAGCATTGCCAGTGAATTTTTTGATGTGACCTTGAACATTGAGCACATTACCGAGGCTGAATAGGGCATGATCATGTTGTTGCATCAGGGATAGGGGCACTATGTACACACTGCAGAAATCTGCACTGCAAGCCAACTGAAGAAACAAATCAGGTGTGAGATGGTATCTTTTGAATGTCAGTACTCACGGAAATGTTACATGCCAGGTGTGTAAGCATTGCCATCCAAGCACCGTTACCAGATAGTATTGGCGGGCTTTGCCACAGGCGGGTCAAACAACTGTGGGCTTGATCAGCAGTCATGTCCCCCGGCTGAGTTCAATGCAATGGAGTATAGACGGGGCATCAGGAGTATATCTGTGTGGTCAGAATATGTGATGAGGTTGCCTTGGACAGTGGAGATGATGATGAAGCCTGCAAGGTTGTAGTGATGATGTTGGATTAAGACTGTGTCATTGTCAGGAACAACAAGCAAGAAGGGAAAAGGTGATGGGGATTGATTCATGATGATACAGGTCTGAACAATTAGCATACATGAGGTAGTGGAAATAGAACTTGGTATACCTCCAAGCCAAGCTTGAAAATACCGCTCCATTTCAAATGTAGTACGGTGTCAAAAGGTGCCATGGTCATGTTGGACACAATGTTGAGTTTGGTATTGTTTTTGCTCTTTGGCTGTTTTGGACTGGAAGGAGTGTTGGGTGATTATGGTGATATTGTGCTGTTGTAATGTGCGTTCAGCATCAAGTGATGGAGTCAATGCCCAGGGACATTCATTGGGTCAGGGCTGTGCACAGGGATTGACACTCCAGGTTGTCCAAGGAAGCAGTGTGATGGTATGAACGCTGGGCTCTGACGTAATGGGTTGCACAGCAAACACTTAACCTTGATGCAGTACTCACAATAGCAACATGATGCATCCACATAATCAGCTTATGATGATCAATGGAGGCTATCTGCCAATGTCGTTAACCGGCATATTTTGGGTTGGCAATGCAGTAAGTTAACAGGGATTTGTGGCAAGCATATTTGACACATGCTTGCAGTTGGGCGCTGAAACACAGGTTATGCAAAGACGGCGGGCTTACAAGAGTAAATGCATTGCTACCAATAGCAATTTTGACATGCTCAATTTGACAATTGTAATGAATGGCACTCATACAATCATGACAACCAAGAATGCATTTCTAATGACCAGGGTGATAGTGCAAGATGAATGACCATATCATAACGTCCTCATGGTGCACACCGGGGCAATGTGAATGTCAACATTGACTTTGGTGTGGCCGAGTCTTTGTTGGACCAGGCTACAACCATAGGTTGAGGGCGTGTAATGACCAGGAGGCGGGATTTTGATGGAACTGCCAACATATAATTTCAGATTGTGCATCTGTCTAGGGCACAGGTGGTCTAGGGACAGATACATGAGTTCAATGTTCCTGCCGTAGTTGTGCAACGTTGACGGGTGGCTCTAGACAAGACAATGTTTGAGGACACATACAATACCCATGTGATATCAACACGCTGTGTTCTATCAATGATGATCGTCTACGTGTTGGGAACATGGTGAGCGTAGTGGGGGGCACAATAAAAATGACAGGTGGAGGGAGGCCCCGGTTCAGGTCCTTGAAGCTAAGAATTGTATAATGTGAGACAGGAGAGGAGGTTATTACCAGTGGTATGGAAATGTTTACCGGGAGGGCGGCTGGCCGCCCCCGATGCTCTAGTGATATCAAAAAATTGAGATGATCTAAATTAAAAGTAATTGCCAGTTTTTAGTATAAGTCATAGAGTTTGATCTCTCAAGGATAAGTTTGTTGGTTTGTAATAATGATGGTTCCTTTCTCGAGAAGCAGAAAACCACTGCTTATATATGCATGTCTCTTTGTGATCTAACACATAAGGGTTTTCTGTGCGAGTTCATGATGGTCTTCTGTAACCAATATGGTGTTGCTTGTCTCTGATCCCTTGGTCTTGGAATGTAACTAGGCTCAAGGGGATATCTATCTTTCTTTTAGATCAGGGTCTTCTGATGCTCGAGCATGTCATCCTGGATTCTTTCAAGCTGATGTACATGTGTACACCACCAACATTTTTACTTTGCATGTGCGTATGCTAGTACACATAGCCTTTATACCGGCGATGGCAAATCACATTTTTCAAAAGCATCATGATGAATATGTGATTTTATATTGCATGTTGATGAAGCGATTGAATTTGTCTTGCGACGTAAGATCGCAAGGCTGAAAGCAATAATAATCAGCCGTGATGGTTACTCGCAAGGCAAGTTCAGAAATTCAAGCCCAATACGACTACACATTGCACATGTGACCATGTGATACAAACCCGTGAGCGATATAATACCTTGAATCACATCAATTTTGATCGATACAACAATTTGTTTGTCGTAATGAGATGCGATACATTCCTTTGAATCGCATTCATTATGAGCGATACAAATGTAGATCCTTCAGAATCTTCTTCAATTCATCAATCTCGACCTGTACATCCCCCTTACATCAATATAACCAATCCTGATGATCCATCTCGAATCGTCACTACGACTACAGCTACTACTTTCTCAATGAATGAAAACAGGTCTTTTCTTCTACCAGTGAAATCTATAGACTGGTTGAAATCTCAATGTGTTGTGGACATACAGAGGCTGTAGACCTTCTGACTCACTTGGTTTGATATGGTCTGTTCACTCTTCATATTGATAAATCCAAAGGTGGTGATAAGGTAGTACAAGTCAATGTACGAGCTCCAATAGGGACTGGGCAAGGTTTTGACCGACAGAGGATTTAGCCACCTCAATAAGCGCATGAATCCCCTGGAAGTCGACCAAAGCGATTTATGCAAACAGGAGGTGTCAGGATTACTCCTGCAAGCCCAAGAGACCCGACTGTCAGATGATTTCACCAAAACCAGAGCGAGAGCAACCTGTGAAAGGTATATCAGGCTATCCAGAAGCGTTCTACCATAGGCTTTTGGCTGAGGTGGGGGGGGAAATTTTGAATAGACAGCTCGTCTTAGGGAGGGTCATGCCTGTGCGCCACCCTATTTTTTTTAGTGCCATAAAGCTTACTAAAAAAAAATAAGGAAATTTCATATTGATTGAACAGTGGCTTAGCTGTTTGCAACTCGCTTTCAACTACGGTTGAATTGCAATTTTGCAGAGCTTTGCCCAGTCCCTAATGAATGAACCGCGTGGTTCAGCTAGTCAAGAGGGTGATTTTCAGTATGGATCCAATGTGACTTATCGGATCACTGATCAAGGAAGAAGGTTGAACGGTTCGGAAAGCAAAGGATCACAACAAAAATAAGCAGGAGACTCATCATCTACTCACTCAGCAGAGCCTATAAATCCTCATCATAGAGCTTCACCATCTGTCCAAGCCACCGGTTTAGCTTTTGTGGCTGGAAGCCAAGCAGGAGGTAGACAAGTCCTGCGAGATAATTTACATCCAGATCCATTGAGAGGTTAGGTTGGGGAAAGGATGCTACTACTACTATTTCAATGGCAAGACTTAAGGCTATTTTAAATGAACCAGCTCTTAGATCTTTGTTCTGAGACTTTTACATATCTGCAAAGAGAATCTACATCATTAGATTGATGTACCCAAAGAAAAAAACCTCAGCTACATCGGCTATGGAACAACATCAAGAGAAATTAGTGTGACCAGCCTTATTGATCTTTATACTTATCTTGCACCTGAATCACCACCTGAATTAGGGTACACAAATATTGTTCTGTCAAATTCCAGAACGTTTTTTCCAGAACGCCAGAACCCTTCGGGCAGGTTTCTGGCGTTCTGGAAAAAAATAAACTTTCCGCTGCAGGCCCCGCGGATGAACCGGGGCATTCAAAGTTGCAGAACGCCAGAATGCCAGAACACACCAAAAGAAAATACTTCTGGCGTTCTGGAAACAGTGTTCTGGAAATCGCCAGAACAATATTTGTGTACCACAATACTAGAAACTGAAACGAAACAAGGACAAGGCAAGAGTTGAGCTCGAAGTAAACAGATGACTCTCAAAGATTGTCAACAACTTACCCAGTATCCCTTTGCACCGCGAGCAACATGAGTAATCAGCCGAGTTACAGCACTCTGTCTTCCAAATTACTCAACATCTGCAAACATATCAGTTTTGGCTATGGCCATTGAGAGACCTGCTCCACAGTGAAGGTCAAGATATCACTCGACCTTACACCTTTTCTTGATCTATCCCAATCTTTTTTCAAAAGACAAAAAATCAACAATACCAATTACTGGATCTGTTCAAGCGCCTACTTTCAAAAAATGAAATGCAGATGTGATTTTTGAGAGCCTGCATTACAGATTTTGAGTGGAAGTGTAATCCATCAGCAGGATTCATCATCTAAAGGTATGTTCATTAAGGCTTGGGCAATTTTGTTGAATGTATTCTGCCTCAAATAAGCATTTTTAATTATTCAATGCATTCAATGTGATCACTTTTCCCTTGAAAAATACTTTATGCTGGCGGTGTCAGGGACCCTTTGCTCCATTTACCCCTTTTCAAGATCTAGACATGGATTTTGAAGATTTGAATCAACTTTCATTCACTTTCAAGCCTACATGCCTCAACAGCTTAAAATCTCAAACAATTTCAAAAAGTAGGTGCTTATCAACCAGTTTGAGACTGTAGGCGCTAGAAATAAGTGCCTACATTGAAATTTCCTATGTACAACATTTAAAATTTGCATTGTCCTTTGTGTAAGCGCCTACATAGCAAATTCCCACAAAATTGGATGCTGGCACTTTTTTATGTGAAACACCCATGTATGTAGGCAGATTTTGGGGAGCACCTACATGGGTTTTCTGTGGGCTGCAAATAGCAACAGCCTTCAAAATTGAATATATGAGTTACATAGTATTAGTACTCAAACAGTAAAGATTCCAGATATTTTTCTTCAATTTTCAGATTTAGACCTGACACTATCTCTTTCTGATCTCATTCCATGTTTCAAGTTGAAATGAATTCTTGATATTGATTCATGATCACAAATCACGATGTATTGAGCAATGCTTTTTTCACCAAGCTTAAAAAGTGATTTTTGGCTGCTTTGAACTGCTTCTTCAGGTAGACCTCATGATCTGTTCAATCCATGTATGTCAGGAAAAACAACATCAACCTTTTCAATTTTGCAACCTATAAGCAGTTAAATCATCATCATGGTATGTTTTTTTAGTAGCATCACTTGTATGACTTTACAACAACCATTTGGGAAGTTCTAAGTGCATTTTTGGATGGGGAGACAGTTATGGCAAATGTGATTTAAAGTAAATGCAACCTTGTCTTGGTCTTGTGATACCTGTCTCTTGTGCCTGTAATCAATGATAATTAGCAAAAGATTTGGGGAGTTGTCAATTAGTGTTTTATTGAACATCAACACTTCTGGATGATCTACAATCAGATCAAATTTTGATATTCATACATATATACTTTTCTCTCTTGTATAAAATCAAATCACAATCTCTTGTATTCTTACAAAACTAATATTTGTACATATTTTAGGAATAAGAAAATCTGTCACATTATTTTTGGCTATTCTCAATCAATCAAAGACCAAAAACATATCATTCAACAAGACGTCAATCAAATAAAAAAATGATTGAAAAGTTGTGAAGGTTAATCATGACACTTGCTTACAGTTGATTGACTATGTTCAACATTCAACTTTGGACCACGAAACCAATGACGTGCACTCAGGATCCACCAGATAAGAATCAAGATCATCCAGCCGCCATAAACAACGGCCGTCCAATTCATCAAGGCTGGTCTGTTAAGAAGATCCCAATGTCAATATTCTGTGAAGTTTGATGTGATCTTGGTACTTACGTGAGATCTTTTCCACGTTGAGCAGGCAGACACATGATAGGAATCATAACAATCACAAATATAACACCAAAAGAACCAATAGGTCTACTCCATTTACCTAAATGCCAACGACCACGTTTGAAAGTATGTGGAGGAATAAACCAAACACGCAATGCGATTGGAATAGCGAAACCAACAAAAGAGGCGATTGCACCAATAGAAAAAACAGCAGAAATTGCAGTATCACCAGCTAAGATTAACACTGCTAATAAGATTCCAACAAATGCATTAAACCAGATTGCATTGACAGGAGTTGAAGTTTTTTTGTTGACTTGTCTAACCCAAGGTGAAAGCCAAGTTCCAAAACAATCATCACGAGCATAAGCATAAGTAACTCTTGACGCAGCAACCATTCCACCTTGACCCATCGAAAAACCACAAATACTTGTTAGGATTAAGATTAAGATGGTGAGATTTTGAGGTAAGATTTGTAAAAGATAAGAAGCCCAAGGTTGATCAAGTGATGAACCGAAAACTCCGTCGATATCCACAATTGTATAAGCAACGATTACTTGAAGGATCCATCCAACGCTCGCACCAACAGCAGACGTCATCTGTGATCATAAAGATGAAGTGATTGATCAATTGAGAGTTGATCTCGTCAGTGTTCAGAAATCTTGATTTCGAATGATTAAATATAAGTTGACGAACAACAATAGCACGCGGAGAAGCTATATCCGCATTTGAGCATTCTTCTGATACGTGCATAGCAGAATCGTAACCAGACATCGTCCAAATCACGCTCACGAATGACATCATGATAGCAATACCATCAGGAAATTCAGTACCATTATGAATTTCACCCCATACTTTTTTTGTTGAAGCGAACCGAGGTAATGAGACTCCAGTGTTGATGTCCTTTCGATCAGCTTTGGCTAGAATGATGATCAAAGCAATCACAAGAGCAGCAACATTGAACATCGAACCATAAGTATTGAATTGAGCCACAGTTCGAGTTGGTAAAGCAGATATCAAAGTCTGAAGAAAAGTTAATAAACAAGTAAGTAAGAAGATTTGCCAAGGTGTTGACTCAAAGGTTGGTTTACAGATTGAAATAATTGAAAAGATCATTGAAGCTAAAGAATAATTGATGGAAGGTGAATTGGTGACTTGTGAAACCCAATTCGACCATCCTGTTAACCAAGCAGCTAACGGTCCATAATCTTTTGGTGCTAAGACCATTGTTGCATAATATAATCCTCCACTGGTTGGCATTGATGAGCAAAGTTCTGCCATACTCATAGCTACACACTGGATAGGTACCATTGCAATTAGCCATCCCCATACCATACCTCATTCCGAAAATGTGTTGCGAAGAGAAATGTTCTATCTCAGCACAGGTACTAGAACCGTAAATTTCCAAGTTCGATTTTTAATTCGAAATATCTCGATACACACCTGCCGTTCCTCCATAAGCGAGTCCAACACTCATGGTAGCAGCAAAGCTAGGTAGTAAACCCAAAACAGTGAAACTGACACCAAAAGTAGTCCAAAGTCCAAACTCTCGTCTGAACTCCTGTCGATAACCAAGCGATTCTAAAAGTTGTTGATCGAGATCCGATGGAGACGTAGAAGGTGTATCGGGAGTGGTAAATTTGATTTTTTCTAAACTCGATTTCGGTTCCATATCGATGAATCACTCGAAGGTACAGTAAAAAGTCGCAAGACGAATTACAATTTTTTCCTTTGGTCTTGAAGAGCTTGAAAATAGGAATTGACTTGCAAACTTATTCTGCTTTTTTTCTGGTCTGGTTCGAGAAGCGGTTCTATGTACTTACAGCCTTACAAATTGAACTATGTATCTATCAATTGATCGAACTCGTTGACATGAGAGACCAATCCAAAGTAAGTATTTACAAGGCGACTCACAAAATCATTGACGATGGAGAGGGTGATTTCCTTTTCTGATGTTGGAATCCATCATTGACAAATCCTTGATCCCAATCATAATCCATCGATCACCATTCATTCTTGATAAGACCGTCGTTATCTAGGATCGATTTGATACGCAGGATGCGGGACTTAGTCTCTGATAAACTCATTTGAAACTTTACGACAATCAGTGGAGAAAGCTCCACAAAGTTGAATTCCCTACAACTTCTATGTTTGTATGTCTCGGGGATGTAAGGAAAGCTCTATGATCGAATGTGAGCCAAACATACTGCACGCAGGGTCATCATTTGAAGCTCCCCAAACATCGACTTCAAACCAGTGCTCCACGTATGTTCTCCAACGTAGTTTCTTCATTCTCGAAAAACAGCTCTACCTTGGCTAGCCAAATGGGAAGGTATCCGGTCCTAAGTTGTCTGGCTTCATTTTTCAAATTTTACCATTCTCCTCACTTGTCAAGATCACTTTACGTCGCAGACAAAGTTGTTCAGAGATGAAGATTTTTGAGTTCGTCGCTTTGTGTTTGCCATGTTTCCAACGATATGTTACTCCGATACTTGATGAGCCCTATCACCATCTTGGATTTGAAGCAGCAGCACTGTATTTACATTTTGTTGATGTAGTTTGACTATTCCTATTTATTAGCCCTCTCCACCACTCACAGCCGGTTCTCGCCCACCACCAAATGTGGAGGGCGTGTGCTGATTGAAGGATGGATTTATTCCGAATGAAGGAGAAATATGCGCTTAAACTGAAAGAGCATCGTCAAAATCGCAAAATCCATCCCTATCAAGTAAGTTTCTGGCTTTTGGCAAAAACTTGGCTTGCAAACACCTTTGAAAGGTCCCAGCAATCAACTTGCGGCTTGGGGTGTTTAAACAGTTCAAATAATAAAGATGGTTCCTTGACCATATCATTGAGTTTCCAAAATCTTCGGGTGCAGTATATTTACTAAATATTCACATCTTCCTTTGTATTTAAACACTTGAACTTCACCCATTTCCATCTAAAATGATGGTTTAAAGCTTTGACTCCATTATTTATCACGATCATCACGACTTCTTTTTCCATGATGTCTCGCATTCCAACATACCTGTTCATCAATCTTGCTATCTTATTGGTTTTCCTTGCTACGCTCACTTCGGCTGGCAAATGTATAATCTGCGTGTACGATGGGAGGGCATATGTCAGCAATAAGGCTGCATTTACCGCTGACGGCCTGTGCTACGGTGGCAAGGCTCAGATGGGTAGCGGATGCACCGGCTCGGATTGGAATACAGGTATTAAGGACCATAAATATGGAGGTCAAAAGACATTTTGTAAATACTGGTGTAAGTTTAATCATGTTTTCAAAGAAAGAAAATCAAATCTTACAAGGAAAAAGAAGTTGACGTGAAATTATCTGTTCTATTAACAAATCTTCCATTTCATCATATCTCTCACTTGCTAGGTCCGGATACAAAAACTCCCTGCTCAGGTCATACGGTCACGGACATTAACAATCCTGATGAGATGGTCGAGACGCTTAGGGCAAAGTATGTCATCGATTGTGGCTATTGGCCGGGATCCTAAATGAGGCTTTGCTTAGTATGTAGGCTCATTCTTCTTGTGATATATAGACCCTCTCATAACGTTGACTGGAATTGCATTTTCACTATAGACTCTTGTCGATCGATCTCGGTGCAAGTGCCTTTAGATTTTGTTTCCTTGAAAAGTTGTTTCAATTCTGGACGCGTCGTTCCAAGCAGTTGTGAGCGTATATGCAGTAGTCACCAAGCCTCTTTTTTCTACGGCCATCTGAAGGAGCTTTTTCCAGAAGTATATCCCCGCGGCCCTTCCCACATAGTCTCTCATGATCGTCCTCGACCTCAGGTCTCGTATGAGCTCGTACATGTAGTTTGAAGTTTAGTGTAAGAGTGAAGGGACGTTGAGAACGACTGAAAATATATGCGATTCAAATACTTGGGTTTTGAGAGATTGTACATCTGAAGTGAGAGCACTTGAGCCATGCATTCGAAAAAAGAAGAATGGTAAGTATCTACACCATGGGGCGAGTCGAAGGTGTACGAGGTGCGAACGTGAGTGTCTTGACCGGCCCCTCAATGCGAAGGGTGACGGAGTGTCAGATAGATTTTGGTTTCTTTAACCCCCTGGGCCTCATGTTCAATCAAAGTCTCAAGGAGATATAAGAACTCTGATTGAATTCAAAGTAATCCAAAATAAAACTCGATAAATTAAATTCAAACCCTTTTCCAAAACCACCTTCATAAAAAAAGAAGCATCTTGATATAAAAAAAGCTTCATGACCAAAAAAACAAACAAACAATTTCTTTCAAATCCGAATATGTAAATAATTAAAAATAAAAAGTATAAACTTCCGAACCAACCCTTTTTCCAAAACCTTTTCAATCTCCTATATATCTCTTCCAAAGCAGAAGAAGAAAAAAAAGACAAACAGTTTAGAAAAAAAGGAAACAGAAAAAACTGGATAAAGATTCTCGTATAAGGAAGAGAGAGAGAAAAAAGAAATTGATAAAATGTAAAAAGAAAACAGAATATATGAAACGTATAATGAAAACAAATTTTCTGTTTTGTAATGAATTGAAATTAGTGTTTATAAATCAGGTTTCAAAAAGAAACAAAAAAGGTTATCAAAGAGTGTAAAAAAAGAGATCAAAATAGAAAAGCAAGCAAAAAGAACAAAAAAAAGTTTATAAACCTAAAACCCCCGCAGATCCCCTCTTCTTCATTTTCTTCTCGTCATTATAATTTTCAAACCCAACCAAAACAAAAACAAAAAGCACAGATATTTCTTTCCATAATCTTCTTGTTCTTTTTTCTTTCAACCCAAATGATATGAAATAACAAACAAAAAAAACAATAGGACAAGGCTTATGTTTGTTTTTTTGGAAAAAAAAGATGCCTTACAGAATTCAACAAAATATATATATAAAGATTAAGATTTTTTGATTGAGTTTTTTCATCCTTATATACATATTCCACATTTCTACAAAAGACTTTCAATTTAGTCCTTAATAGATTTCATATATAGAGGGTATCTTATTCAAAAGAAATAAGGTGCGATCGAACTTTATATAAAAAAAGTCATATATTTAAAATCTTTAGTCAATAATCAACCTAGAAACCAATATCAGAAAAACAAGACTTACGCAGCTGCGCCTGCTACCACGATTCCTGCTACAGCCAAGTTTCTCTTGGTCACCGATGTGACTGGAGGTACGACAGGATGAGTCGGGAGGGATGCGATCTCTCTGGATTGTTTATTCAATGTTTTAGCCATCTCTTCACGTTTCTTTGCATTCGCTTTACGTGACCAGAATCGAGCAAAGAGACCTCTAGGTGGTGGTGCTGCTAAGACGGTCTCTTCATCTGTATCACGAGTGGTTGTAATAATGGGTTCTGTTTGCTCAAGGCCTCGTTTCTTTTGACTCCATTCATTGGATGAGTGGTTCTGAGCGGCTGCACTTTCTTGAAGTGATGCTACTAAATTCAAGGCGTCTCGTTTAGCAAGTTCGACTTGCTCATCGGTTCCAATAACACAAGCAGTCGCGGTAGTGGTAGTAGTCATCCCTTCGTCGATTCGATTATTCATAGATGTTTGCGTCACAGTCACTTGAAGAGACGTTTGCTCAGGTTCTTCGCCTTCGTCGTTAGAGATAAACATAGATTCTTCAGTCGGATCGGCTTCGTCAATGGTAGCCGATTGGTCAATTCCTGGAGCTTCATTCGAAGTAGCTGAAACCGAAGCCGCAGATAGACTAAAGTGAGAAGGGCTAGTGTTACCGAAACTAGGAGGTGCCACACGAGGACGCTTGATAGATCGCGTCCCAGGTGTGCCCACCATTTTAGGTACAGGAGTCGACTCGGCAGCTTGAGGTGGATCAGAATTGGTGACTTGACTCGATTCAGATTGTTTTAAACCTGTTTTAGGGTCCATAGGTGAAGCTGATCCATTGTTGGGATCAGGGAAGGTGATGAGATCGGCAGCAAACTTTGATAGCCCATACCACTCTGCAATCGATTCTGCATGAGCGACAGGTACCCTGAAACCGAATCAAGCAAAACCAGTCAAAAAGGTTCAAGTCTGATGAGTCAAAGGAAAGAAAGTAAGATGTGAAGAAAAGAACTTACCAGGTACCAGTAAGCTTACACTCTGGTCCGATATGATCACCACCAGCCGTAGCCGTATCGTAAACATCAGTAAAATAAGACATATGAGCTTGTTCATCTTCTACACTTGCATCAGGAAAAGCAGCTCTAAAAAAACTACTAGCAGAGATCGCATTGGTATCGAAACGTTTGATAAGATGACCCGAAACACCCGAAGTAGTAGGCACCTTAACCCGAGCAATAGTGATTGACCAATTATTTTCAAGTGGAATGAGTTGAGTTTTTACAGAACGAACTCGACCACGATCTAAGAGAGAGTTCTTCTTATCGATTGGTAAAGTAGGTTTGTTAGATTGAGTTTCTTGTTTTTTGATTATTGATTCATTTGTTCTTGTTGGTTTTTGTGGTGTATTAGAAGTTCGATTAAGAGCCGTTGTGAAGGTATTGAATTGATTTGAAGATGAGACTGGAGGTGATCTGGTAGATCGACGTGTCATCCGTTGTGGAGTTGAACGGGTGGTAGACATATTGAGTGTTTTTCTTTGGATTCAAAGTTGATATGATAAGTTGATTGATTGATGATAAGTTGATTTGATGAGATGAAGTTGAGAAAGATGGATAGGATGTTGTTGAACTTTTGAGAACAGAGAGTGAGGATAGAGTGAGAGTGAGAAGAGTGTTCAGGGCAAAAGAAGTGGAAGTTCAATCCAACACAGAACAAGTGAGTTTAATTCAAAATACAGTCTAATCCCATACACTCACATCACTCCGATCGATCTCGGTCTCATGAAGTCTCTATAATCCCATACACCAACTAGGTTTCAATTCAAATTCAACTTTCATTCGGATTCATCTTGACACCTCATCCATTCTTCTACAAAACTTCATTTCATTGAATTCACAATTCAAGATTTGGGAAAAATTCACAATCACACTTGAGCTGAAAGAATGAGAAGACAACCAGATAATTCATAAACATGTCACACAAGAAAATATCAAAGAACACAAGTGGCCTAAATGTGATCAGATTCAGCCAGTGGTAAATTGAAACAAGGAGAGAGAATGAGCGCGGCAAAAGTCTAGAATGGAAAACATCATCATTAGCTGCAACGGCGACAATGAGGAAGGTAACAGAGATATGCATGTTGAAATGAATGTGACAGCGTTGGACCTAGAGAGAGTATAAACAAGAGGCGAGTTATAGGAGTTAATTGTGATCACCAGAAGAAGTTAGGATTATGCCCAGAAGAGGGGAGACAGAAGAGATGGGTCTCTTTATAAACCAGGTGAGTTGCCTGCTTGATGAACATGACGCTTTGATTCGTGGATTGTAGATTATCTTGCTGGCTCCTACTTTTTCAACAAAAGCTCAAACCAATCCTTATTCTCAAATCGTATTCAAAGGTAGCTTAATATTGCAAGCATTCTGAAGACACTTTGATAATTCAGCAGCACCATTGGCGCTTCATGGGTAGGTTTGAGTTTAGAAAGTTGTATTCTTTAACTTTGGGGGTGTGGTGCTCCCAGGTTTACATAGATCCGTCCGAAGACCCAAAAAGATCATATGTACGGCAGTAGATGTGATATGCTTTCCTGTTAGCTCACCGCGTAAAAGACGAAGTCAAAGGTGCTATTAACATTCTGAATCATGGAAACATGGTGAGAATAATCAAAAGAAATTGAGAAATTTTGAGAAAAAAACCAATGGTGTAGTATGATGAAGTCAATTTGCCTGATGCTTAGGCCATCCTTCTCTGAAAGGTTTTCCACCTCATCTTTTTTAAGGCAAATATGTCTTTCTAGATTAAGTCACAGCCTGAACGCTGGTCTGGAGCTCTTCATGCCGTCCTCATGTGAAAATCTGTCTCCACCTGATTTGTTTTCTTTTTTTTGGGAGACGCTGCCGCGATGAATTTGCTTCTGGGTATGGGGTAATGCATTGAGGAGGTATCTTGAGATTTCCTCAAATTGGCCCCGCCCGATTCCCCGAATGGGTGGTGTTCAAAACCCATACTTCCTCAAAGCTCTACACGAGTATTGAGTTAGAAGGGTTCTGACAAAAAAGTGACACTGTGACGGTCTATGAATGCATCTCCACTGCTTTTATTGAAATTGGAAATCATCGCTTGACTAAATTCTGATCAAGCTGATCAGTCTCCTTCACTTCACAACGGCATCTGTGAACTTCAAACAAAAGACTTCATATCTTCGACATCTTTTACATCAACCTTTGGCACGATACTCAGTCATGGCTTCGTCAGCCGGAAAACCATCGGTTCAGGCTTTGATGGAGCAAAAACAGAAGGAGGCCACTTTGAATATGGGTGAAAATGTAAAGAAAAGAACTGCTTATCCTTAAGACTTTCTGATCACTGACGAAATTCTTAAATCTTGGCAGTTTACGAAGCGGGACGATTTGATTAAATTCGAGAAAGATGCACAACTCAAATGGGCACAAATGAAAGTTTTCGAGGTAGCTGTTTTCAACAATTCCTATGTACTTTGAAAGACACTTGACGATCCTCTACATTCTTTAGACCGATTCTCCACATGTCAATGATTCAACTTTGACAGATTTGAGCCCCGATCAACTACGAGAAAAGTGGGTGCAATAATAATACCCTCAATCCAAATCATCGATCTCAGCTGACGATCAAGCTCAGATATCCCAAATTCTTCGGGACCTTTCCATACCCTTACATGAATGGTTCCCTCCATCTCGGTCATGCCTTTACGATCTCAAAGATAGAGTTTGCTGTTGGATTTGAACGAATGAGAGGAAAACGTGCGCTATTCCCTGTAGGTTGGCATGCTACAGGAATGCCGATCAAAGTAAGCAGACTAAATATGCTATCTGGTATTTATGTGCATTAGACTGATGGATTTTGTACCAGTCAGCATCTGATAAAATCATTCGAGAGTTAGAACTCTTTGGAAACGATTTGGAAAAGTTTGTCAACCCTGAGGCAGTAGTTGAAGAAATCACCACAATTGAAGTAAAGGCTGAGAGTGAGGGTGCTGACAAGAGTAAAGCCAAAAAGGGTAAAATTCAAGCTAAATCTACCGGACTTCAATATCAATTCCAAATCATGGAAAGTATCGGGGTCAAACGAGAAGAAATCAAAAAGTTTGCCGATCCTCAATACTGGCTTACCTATTTCCCTCCGATTGCCAAGGTGAGCTTTTATACACAAATGTTATCTTCAGTCGATCTGATCACTTTTATCCTAGGATGATATCAATGCATTGGGCGCTCGAGTGGATTGGCGTAGGTCTTTCATCACCACCGATATTAATCCCTACTACGATGCTTTCGTCCGATGGCAAATGAACCGTCTCCGTCAAAAAGGCTACGTGAAATTCGGCGAACGATATACGGTCTATAGTCCCAGGGACGGTCAACCTTGCATGGATCACGATAGATCAAGCGGTGAACGTATGGGACCTCAAGAATATACATGTATCAAGATGAGAGTCATGGAATGGGGTCCAAACGTTCCATCTAGCTTGAAAGAAAAGGTGGTTGAGAAGGAGGTCTATTTCATCGCTGCTACTCTCCGACCTGAAACGATGTATGGACAAACCAACTGCTTTGTGGGACCGTCTATCCAATATGGTTTATTCGAAGCAAAGGATGGATCAGTCTATCTTTGCACGGAGCGATCGATTCGGAACATGTCTTTCCAGAACCTTACCTCCACTCGTGGCGTAGCACCGCAATTAATCTCAGTTAGCGGTCAAGACCTCATCGGGACGAAGATCAATGCACCCAATGGTGTCCACCAAGCAGTTTATATCTTACCCATGGAAACCGTCCTGGCTACAAAAGGGACTGGTGTTGTGACTTCCGTTCCATCTGATTCCCCGGACGATTATATTAATCTCATGCATCTTCGAAAGAAGGCGGCCTACTTCAAGATCGATCCCGCATGGATTGCGTTCGACCCGGTTCCGGTGCTGAGTACGGAAGAGTTTGGGGATATGTCTGCTCCTAAACTAGTCGAAATGTTGAAGATTGACTCTCCAAAGGATTCTGTCAAACTTGCGGAAGCCAAGGAGCGAGCCTACAAGGCTGGTTTCTATCAAGGCAAGATGCTCGTAGGAAAATTTGCTGGGGAGCCAGTTGAGAAGGCTAAAGCTAAAGTCCGTGAGGAAATGATCGGACAAGGACTGGCGTTTGCTTACAGCGAGCCTGAAGGACAAATCATTAGTCGGAGCGGAGATGAGTGTGTGGTCGCTCTTTGTGATCAGTGGTATCTTGATTACGGTGAACCTGCTTGGCAGGCTAAGGCGTTCAAGTGAGTCGTGCAAGTGAGCTGTTTGACCTACGCATACGTTTTCTAATGCCCGTTGCACAGGTTACTTGAGCGCATGAACATCCGCGATCCCTCTACGAAGAAGAAATTTCAAGAAGATCTCGACTGGCTGCATCAGTGGGCCTGTGCTCGAAGTTATGGGTTGGGATCTAAGCTGCCTTGGGATCCCCAGTTCTTAGTCGAGTCCTTATCCGATTCGACGATTTACATGGCATACTACACAATCAGTCATCTACTCCATGGCCCATCTTCCGGAGAAGCGGGCGATATTTTTGGTACCACCACTGGGCCATTGGGTGTTACACCTGACCAAATGTCCGATGAAGTGTGGGATTATGTATTTGGTACAGATGAGGTTACATTCCCATCTCAGCAAACCAACCCAGGCGTAGAGCCATTGTCGAAAGACAAAGCTGATATCATGCGACGCGAATTCCGTTATTTTTACCCGATGGACGTCCGCAGTAGTGGAAAAGATTTAATCTCGAACCATTTATCTTTCTGTATCTACGTTCACACTGCACTCTTTGATGAACAGTTTTGGCCTCGCACTATGAGGGCTAATGGACATCTGATGTTGAACGGGAAGAAGATGAGCAAGGTATTTCTTGATCTCAAATCCTCGCTGCTCATTCTACCCTTCACTGATGTAATATCACACAACTCGATCGATTGAATCCAGTCGACAGGAAATTCTTTGACCCTTCGTGACAGTCTTCGGAAATTCGGCGCGGATGCAACACGGGTTGCCTTGGCTGATGCTGGAGATGGATTTGATGATGCCAATTTTGAAGAGCTATCTGCTAATGCTTCAATTTTGAGGCTACATACTTTGGCGGAATGGTCAAAGGTAAGTCGATGTGGTGAACCTTCTCAGTGGATCGCTCTTGACTTTTTACAAAGCCGATCACATAGACGACAACTGATTGTTTACTCTCAATTTCGTATCATAGGATGTCATCACAAACAACCATACATTCCGTAGTGGTGAATATAACCTTTTTGATCGGATTTTTGAAAACGAGATCAATTTGGCAATCACGAAATCATACAAGGCATATGAAGCGTAGGTCTCTGTGTCACACGCTCATATTCGTATCAAGGAGCCATTGACTCATTGAGACTATTGCTTCCTCGTCTGTGTGAACAGATCGATGTACAAAGAAGCTCAGAAAACGGGCTTTTACGAGCTCTTGGGCGCTCGCGATTGGTATCGCGACTTTACCGCAGAAGAGGGTGGGATGCACGCAGACTTACTAAAGTATTATGTCCGTGTTCAGACCTTGTTGATCACACCCATCACTCCACATTTTGCTGAGCACATCTGGACCAACGTGCTCGGTGAGTCCGATACAATCCAAAGGGCTCGTTTCCCTACTCCTTCTCGGGAGATTGAGAGGGCAGTGATCGACGCTGCTGAATATGTCAAAGAGACGGTTCGAAAGATCCGGACGACAGAATTGGCTCTTGGGAAACGGAAAGCTAAAGCTAAAGGTGGCGCTGGTCCAGGATCACAACTTACCTTTGATGCAACCAAGCCAAAGGCTCTTAGGATCTTTGTCTCTAAAGAGTTTCCAAAGTGGCAGAGTCAGTGTGTAGAGATTCTTGCACGTCATTTTGATAAATCGACTGGTATGATTGATGAGAAAGCTATGAGGGCTGAGTTGGAAAAGGAAGGATTGTTCAAGGAGAAAAAGACAAGTGAGTAAAGTTTTCTGGTACACAAAACTTCTTGACACATCAAGCTGACGTCGAAATGACGTGATAGTGCCATTCATTATGATTATGAAGACTCGAATCCGAGAATTGGGCGCCTCTGCCTTGGAACGGGCTCTCAGCTTTGATGAAACAGATGTACTTCAACGTTCATTAGGATACCTGAAGCGTACACTCAAGTATGACCTTATCGAACTTGAAAGTACGGTGGAAGCTGTGAAGAAAGTCAAATTATTTGAGGATGCTCGTACGGAGAACGAATCGAAACCAGGAGAACGGGAAGGTTATAATCTGGCCATTATTGAAGTGGCTGAACCAGGATCACCAGCGGTAAGTCAAGATGAGGCTTCCAAGACGTTCTAGCTCGACTCATTAACTGATTTTTGTCCTTTCATGACCAATTTATTATCTTAGTTTGTGGTATATAATTCATTATGATACACAATGTAATAGTCGATAAGATTGATCAGTATACCATCAAGCGCATATTCAATGATCGTGGCAAACCAGCATGGTGCCCTCTCGTTGGTGTTTGTAGATAATGTACATACCAACTATGAGATTGAAGTATAAGATTACATGCCTGTCGGTCAGTTGCGCTTGGCCAAATCGTGTCTGTACCGTTCAAAGGACCTGATACACTCATTTCAAAGCTCCCGTGAAATATCATCTAATTCCAAAAAAATGGACTGCAATCAACTCGTTTTACGTGAAGGTATGAAATCTCAGTGATTTGGGTTCTTTGGGATTGAAAATCACGAGTAATGCAAAAGAGCCTCCTGGCTCCAAGTAACTTCATACTCTTCATATCTTTACTAAAACAAATGCAATCATTTCTTTTCACATGAGTTTTCCAGCGTGATAATGTATGTAGTCACTTTGACTTGGGCCTTGATGATCAAAACTATGCTGGTTTCACATATCTGAAGTCTCCATTATCTACTTGGTTTTTGAAATTTCCTAAGCGAGCATATTTTGAGCTGCCTGACATCAACTACTAAAAAAATGAAATCAATTGGATAGAGAATTGAATCGAGTGGTTGCAGGTCTTGGCTGACTGATTGAGGAACATCATCACAATGTATCCCAGCTTCCCGACCCCGATGATTGCAAAATGGACATTCTTGAAAGACTACCCGGGCCCGTCCGGGGAACACTCCCGCTTTGATTCCCCGCTGTCCCATGCATGCGTTTGAAACGCTAAGATTGCCTTTTCCTATTTGATTGTGAGCCTCTCATCTCCACTTGACAATGGTCATAGCCATCCTTCACCCCATGCAACGTGCTTTCGCCATCACGTCACTTAAAATCTCGCTATGTCCTATGCGGTGCTGGAAGCCACATCGCGGTTTTCATGGAACGACTGTTGCATGCAATGAAACATCGCCCATCAAGACTATTGCGGTCATTGGAGCAGGTATGTTGAAGATGTTCTCGCGAGCGCTTCTTTGACCTATTACTTGGCGTATGTTGACTGAAATCGGTACAAGCTGGAGATCTTGTAAGACGACTTGAGGGAGTAAACCTGACTTTGTTTTCGATTTTGAAAATTTAGGTCAGATGGGGACTGGGATTGCATTAGTGGCTGCAAAGGTGTGCCAATTGAATTCATACTTTGATCTGAAATTAGATTATTGATCTTACAATCGACATGAACTTTGGCTGTCCAGAATGCACGGGTAAAAGTTCTTTTAAGTGACCATTCGGCGGTCGCCAGAGACAAAGGATTGGGATTCATAGGTCTGTGATCACTACTATGACATCATATCTTTGTCTTCCAACGATCGGCGGTAATTCACACCAGGCGACAAAATCCTGAATCCTGTGAAAGTCTGTCTAGGCTCTTCATGACCAGATACTGAAACTCATCCGTTGTGAATTACAGATAAGCTTCTTGAGAAGGATGTGAGCAAACAGAAGATAACTTCAGAAGAAGCTCATCAGGCGCGAGAACGAGTTAAGGCGGTGGATGACTTGTCTTCGGTGGCTGATGTTGATCTGGTCATAGAAGTTGAGTCTCATGGACATGTCAAAGTTGATCAAGGGTAATCGCATACTGACCTGAAATGTCCTTCCTCTGAATGGTGTATGGTATAGGCCGTAGCAGAGAACTTGTCGATGAAGCAGAAGATCTTCTCTCAACTTGCATCGATCTGCCGACCGGATACGATTCTAGCTTCTAACACATCGTCGATTTCATTGACTAAGATTGCTGCATCTGCTGTGGATACTCGACGTGAATCTGCTTCTGATAATAATCAATCGGCTTCGAGAGTCATTGGTCTGCATTTCTTCAATCCGGTAAGTAACTCTCCATTACTCGAATGTAGATAAATTCGAATCTTGGCTAGTTCTCTATGGATGATACACCAGAACTGTCAAGGCTGATATTACAAAATGGATCCTACATACGGCCCATGTGAAGGTGCCAGTGATGACGGTAGTCGAGGTTATATCGGCACTCCAAACTAGTCCTGAAGTACTGGATCGTGCACGTAGATTTGTTGAAGGATGTGGAAAGGTTGTGACTGTCTCACAAGACACTCCAGGTTTTATCTCCAACCGAGTTGAGAGCCTTTCATTTTAAGACTAGTCTATGATACTAGGATCAGAATCTAACGCAATGCTCTTTTCTTCAGGTTTTAATGCCAATGTATGTTCAAGTGACATCTGTATGTTTCGATCCAACTCCTGATCCAAGGTTCTGATTCTATCCCACTTGCAACAGGATCAACGAAGCAATTATTTGTCTTGAACAAGTAAGCACAAACACTTCCTTGGTCAGCATATACGTTCTTTACTTATTTTGACGTTATATCTTATTGGATAACAGGGAGTTGCGACCCGTGAAGATATCGACAACACAATGAAGCGTGGTACCAATGTGCCCATGGGCCCTTTGACACTTGCTGACTTGTGTGTAGCCCAGAACCCTAAGCTTTGTCGGTGACTGGTTGACTGACCAGTCATGTCATTGTTTAGCATCGGTCTTGACACATGTTTGTCGATAATGCAAGTATTGCACCATGAGTCAGGTGATAGTAAATACCGTCCATCAGTCCTGTTGGGTCGAATGGTTGACGCTGGTTGGCTTGGTAAGAGCATTTCTCTGCATCAGTTACATGTGAAACATGTAAATGTCTATGATTCTAATTTTGATTGAGTTTATAGGTAAAAAGAACGGACGAGGCTTCTATGACTATTGAGCCACATTACCAAAACAACAACATTGACCTATAAGTCAAAATCATTGGTCATGATTTTTGCAAGATTATTTGTACAATCGCAAGTATGTGTTATGTGATCAGCAGTGAGGCTTGCAAAATTATTTGTACAATCGCAAGTATGTGTTATGTGATCAGCAGTGAGGCTTGCAAAATTTGTTTTAGATTTCTCTCTCTGTGTAAAAGGCTCTTCATCGATTCCTTCTTTGAAATTGAATCCAATAAATGTAAGAAAAAAAATCAAAGTTGGCATGAAGCTGTATCGAAAGATGTGGCACATGACTGGTGCTACCAGTTTGCGACTTTGTTAATCCCTGTGAGAGGTACTGGGAGAATGGTTCATGTTGGAAGTCGGTACTCGTATTGACATACGGGAATAGGTCGGGGAAAGGGTTTTTCGGATAATGTAGACGGGTGGACAACTCTCCTCCATTCCTATCAGACTACTAGACAGAGCTGATCATCTCAAAGGATCAGATAACTCTTCTAATCCGTAAAGGATAGGATCTAGGATGAGTCAAGTATGATTTCCCTAAAAATCCTCACGTTGTCATCCTTGTCTAGAAAATTCATATTATCATAATTTATAAAATTTTACATCCAAGTCATTATCCTGAAAAAGTTTTTCGATAAAACATTTGTTTTCATCTGAATTTCATTTACCTCCCTCCCACCCTGGCTAGTCTATTATTGTTACTACTGTTATGTTTATTGATACGTTCACAAACTTATTTGTTATCTTTTTTAATTTAATCTCAAATATATTTATTAGTAAAATTGTCTTTAATATTGTAAAGGGTCAGAACATGTTATGTAGGCCGCCCACAGAATTCCGCCTTTTTCACAGATCTTCTTATCATGTAGTTCAGTCTGATTCTTCAAGTCTTTCTTAGTTAGATTAATTAAAAAAGCTGCCTCTGTGGCCGTTACGCGTACAACCAAGATACATGGTATCTAAAAACCAAAGAGACAAATTCCCTAAAGTTTATGAAGTAAGAAAAAAGTCTGAACAAGAGACCGACGGTTTGATTGTTCTGTTCAGAATTGTGTTTTGTTACTCTGCCACGTGGTATTGTCTCCATCTAAAAGCGCTGTGCTCTGGTGTCTATGATATCATCTTCTATAAGCGTTGAAAAAAATAAATGAAGAGTGTTGCATCGAGCAGAAAATAGCAGGAAGGAGGTCACAGAGCAGCCAAAAGCACATCAAATTATTCCCTTTTTCGTTGACAGGGAAGGAAAAGTACAGGTCAGAGGCTCTATTCTCTCACACATCGGCGCGACGACCTGATCAAGCGGAGCAAAGCATTTCCTTTTTTGTCAACGGGAAAGGAAAAGCATAGAACAAGTGCTCTACTCTCCCACACATCAGCGCTATAAACAAGACTTAGTCAACCATCTATCCATCTATCCAAATTTCCTCGATTCCTTCCCTTCCTTATTGTTAAACCCATCGCCCATTCAACCTCATATCAGCTGGCCATTTAAAAATCAATCACTCTCCAATAATCGATAATTCCAATAATCAATAATCAATCTTAGACCGTTCTTATTTAGGTGAGTCGTGTCTGTCTGTTATAATCGATAATCGATCTTAGACCGTTCTTATTTAGGTGAGTGGCGTCTGTCTGTTATAATCGATAATCGATCTTAGACCGCTCTTACTTATAGTTAATAAAGTAAGGAATGGGCGCGTGACTGGTAAAGGATCACGAATTAGTGATGTCAAAAGAGCGCTGAGGCTACTATCACTAATGAGTGATGAAAGTGAGATATGCACCTGGTAAAGGATCACAAATTAGTGATGTCAAAAGAGCGCTGAGGCTACTATCACTAATGAGTGATGAAAGTGAGATATGCACCTGGTAAAGGATCACGAATTAGTGATGTCAAAAGAGCGCTGAGGCTACTATCACTAATGAGTGATGAAAGTGAGATATGCACCTGTTGGAAGGTAGCACGGAATGAAAAAAGACACAAGATAAGAGTTTGAGTGAGGAAACAATTACTGCACGCAAACAACGGTCTTTTATATAGCTAACTTTCCGATACATAGGTTAATAATATCTCATCAGGATTGCGACTCTCATTCACTGCTTTGGGACAAATATAAAACATATGACTATAACGAAGAGAAGGAGTTAGGAGTTGTTGGATACCATGACCAATTCGGAATGGTGGTTATACTTCCTAATCGGGATGTTGGCTATTGCAATGTTATCTCAATACCCCCCCTCAATCGCAAACATCCTAAGATCTAATTAAACTTCTAAGATACTCATGTTGTGGACGAGGAAGTGACTTTGTACACACGTCGGCCAGCATTTCCTTTGTGGGTATGTAGGTTGGTTTGATGATGTTGGCCTCGACTTGCTCCCTGATCCAGTGTAGATGAACTCCAAAGTGCTTTGATCGATCCTTAAAGAGAGGATTCTTCTGCAATGCGAGGGAGCTTTGATTGTCACAGAGAAACGGCGTACCACCTGATTGAGTACTTCCTAAGTCATTTAAAATCCGCCTTAACCAAACCGTTTCTTGAGCAGCTTCATATGCAGCACGGTACTCCGCCTCTGTTGATGAAGTGGATACCAATGGCTGCTTCCTAGAACGCCAACTCACACAACCATTACCTACCTTTGAGATGTAGCCAGATGTTGAGCGTCGAGTTGCTGGACATCCTGCATAATCTGAATCAGAAAACACCTTTAATTCCAACGTTCCACCACCTAATACCAACCCGTCTTGATAAGTACCTTGAAGATAACGAAGTACACGCTTGAAGGCCGCCCAGTGTTCAGGACCAGGCTTCTTGAGATGCTGAGCAAGCTGTCCGGCCGTGAATGCCAAATCAGGTCTAGTACACAGAACTAAGTAGTTGAGAAGACCGACCGCTCGATTATAGTTGATTCCAGTTGATAAAAACTGCTGGTGTTCTTCATCGGAAGCCGGAGTGAGATAGGTTCCAGGAATCATAGGGGTTGAAACTGGGTGACAATCCTTCATTCCGTACTTGTCAAGCATATTGAGTATGTACTTGTCCTGAGTGAGAGTGATAGTGCGTGCAAGATGATCTTGTTCTAGACGCATACCTAAGTAAAATGAACATACACCCATATCTTCCATCTTGAAGCGTGACTGAATAAGTTTAGAGAAACGATCGGTGTTCTTGCCCATAATCAGCATGTCATCGACATGTACATGAACAAAGCAACGCCACGAAGGATCGTTTGAGATAAAGAGACACGGATCTGACTTGGAAGGAGTGAAATTGATTGTTGAGAAGAAGGATTTGACCATATTGTACCAACACCGAGGAGACTGTTTGAGGCCATACAGTGAACGATTTAAAAGAAGAACAATGTTCTTACCAGTGAGCTTTGGAATATAACCTTGTGGTATCTTAATGTAGAGAACTTCATCGGGTATGCCATTGAGAAAAGCTCCAACTGCGTCCATAAGCCGGAGTTCCAGATCATCAATTCCACATATGCTTAGAGCAATACGCATACTTGCAGCACAACTGGTAGGGGCATAGGTCTCGTTATAGTCGAGTCCAGGGATTTGAGAGAACCCTTGCGCACATAGTCGAGCCTTGTGCTTGATTACTACATCATTCTCGTCCGTCTTCCTTCGAAACGCCCAAGTCGTGCCGAGAGCATGCGCACTGTCAGGGAGCTCCATCTCAGTAAAGACACCCATTTCAATAAGTGAGTTCAGTTCTTTTGAGATGGCCTCCTTCCACTTGGCTGAATCTGGTCGGTACATAGCTTCTCGATACGAATGAGGTTCTGAATCTTGACTAGCTAGGTTTGCTCTTCGCATTGAGGTGAGAGAACTGACGGCAAGATTGGCTCGGCGTCTGGTGGTGATGATGTTCGATGGGTCGATCGAACTTGAGATAGCTTTGGGTGCAGGGATAGTTGCAGGGATGTAGGAGAAATGAGGGCGACCTGAACTTTCGTCTTCTTGTTGATGCTCATCTTCGATTTGAGGATCTTCATCAACCGGAGGTTCTTCATCACGCTGAGGTTCTTCTTCAAGCTGAGGTTCATTTAAAGAGTCGACTAGTTGTTCGTTTGGTAGAATGGAATCAGAAGAATAAGAAGTGGTATCAAGTTCAGACAGAGAAGATTTAGCAATGGATAGATCTTCATCAGCTGCTAGAGGGTGAATTGGTGAATGCGGAAGTGGCTGTTCAAAGCTTGAATCTTCATTAATGTCTTCAAGAAAATGTTCATCAAAAGTACCAAACTTCTTTTCAAACTCAGCGAGAATGACAGGATCAGAAAACGGAAACACACTTTCATTGAAGACTACGTCGTGACTAAATACTACACGATGGTCATCAAGAAGGTAAACACGGTAATTGTGCATGGACCCCTGATACCCGAGGAGAACTCCTTTCTTTGCCACATCAGAAAATTTGCTTGTTCGACGTTCTTTACCAACGTGAACATAAGCAAGGCAACCAAACACACGCAAGTGAGTGAGAGAAGGTGGTTTACCAAACCAGTTTTCGTAAGGAGTGACGAAATTATCTCTAGCAAAAGGAGTTAGATTTTCGAGATAAACTGAGGTTGATACGGCTTCTGCCCAGAACACAAGAGGTAAACTAGCTTGTTTAAGTAATGCTCTAGCCTTCTCAGTAGTTGTGCGATTTCCTCGCTCAGAGATGGAATTCTGCTGAGGAGTATACGGAGCAGTGAAGTCCATTCGAATTCCTTCATGATTAATGAACTCAGTAAACTGCTTTGAAGTGTATTCTCCGCCGTTGTCATTGACAAGAGTTTTGATTTTAAGATTGGTTTGATTTTCAACTAAGGCTTTAAATTGAACAAAATATGAAAAGGTTTGACATTTGGTTTTGAGAATATAAACAAATTTATAATTGGACTTTTGATCGGTGATTTTAAAGTAATATCTACCGCCGCCAAGAGAAGGAGGAGTAATTAGGACACTCAAATCACTATATAACACAGATAGGCGATCACAGGCGATGGGAAGATGACTTTTAAATGGCAGACGGTGATGTTTAGAGAGAATACAAGGATCACATGAATCAGGATGGATAGCTCCAGGAAAAGCTTTCTCCAAGGGGACTCGTCCAGGATGGCCTAGGCGCCTGTGAAGAGTGACAGAGTCAATTTGAGTCGAAGCGGTGAGTGAGAGTGAAGTTGACTTGCCCATGTCGAAGTTAACTTCCATAACTCCACTCTTAGTGTCTCCAGTGAGAACCACATCAGAGCCAACAACGACATTGAAACTAGCATCTGGACTGAAGTTGAATGTACAGCCTTTTCTAACCAAGGCGACCATACTAACCAGATTAGTTGAAAGTTGCGGTACATGGAGACAATCCGTGAATGATACGAGTTTTCCATCGTGAGTACCTGACACAGTTCCGGTTCCAATGGCATTGATGTGTTGTCCATTTGCGACGTGGATGGTAGCTTGACAAGGTCTATAATCAGTAAAGCAAAGTCGAGAGCTGAACATAGATTGCGAGGCGCCAGAGTCAAGAACAGGTTTTCCGGTAAGTGTAGCATTGAATACGTAAGTAGTGAGAACCGTACCGCTAATGGTTGCATTGGCTGAACTGCTGTTATTGGAGCGATTGATGTTCCGGACTGGCTTGAGTTCAGGATGAGCTTGATAACAACGATCTTCAGCATGAGATGATAAAGGATTATGAACTCCATTTGAACAACGAGGATAATTAGAAGTGCGTTGTTCAGCTACAAGAGCTGCAGGAGGAGGAGTGGAACTAGGTTGATAATCGAGAACAATCTGTTGCAAATGCTCAAAGACTTGATTTAAAGTTAAAAGAGTGTCGGCAGTCTCTGCTGAATGAGCCAATAAATCTCTAGTTGAATGGTAACGAGGTGAAAGTTTGTATAAAAGCATATGAGCTAGGATATCATCATCAATCTTGAACGAGACTTCAGTCATCTCATGAGTTATTTTACGATACTCGGAAAGAAAAGATGAAAGTGAATTGTTGGAACATTTTAAATTGAGAAACTTGCGAAGAATACGAGCACGGTTTCTGGCTTTAGTAGAAGCATAGAGTTTAACTAAAGCATCCCAAATTGCTTTGGGATCCTTGATGTTAGTAGCATTGATAACTAGGGCTCTATTCTCAGGACTAAGTTTTCTGGAGATAAAACCTGCAGCCTTCTTTCGCCGACGTTGATAGTCGAGCTTGATAGCGGCAGTTGCATCTTCAGCAGGTTCCGTTTCAGTACCGTCAACGATGGCGTCAAGATCGCCTTCCATGAAGTGTGCGAGCATGAGAGGTTGCCATCGTTGCCAGTCTTGCTCCAGAGGAGCAATATGCGTGGCTTCGGAGGAGTTTTGGTGATTCGACATTACCTGAGTAATGTGTGAGTGATCGTTGTTGATGATGGTAGATGGAGTGGATGGTGCAGGCGTCGATGTAGATAGACCGTCGCTCATAAGAGTAGCTGGTAGCGCTTGAAACTGATTAAGTTGAATAGGCTGGGCTCATAACCTAATAAAGTAAGGAATGGGCGCGTGACTGGTAAAGGATCACGAATTAGTGATGTCAAAAGAGCGCTGAGGCTACTATCACTAATGAGTGATGAAAGTGAGATATGCACCTGGTAAAGGATCACGAATTAGTGATGTCAAAAGAGCGCTGAGGCTACTATCACTAATGAGTGATGAAAGTGAGATATGCACCTGTTGGAAGGTAGCACGGAATGAAAAAAGACACAAGATAAGAGTTTGAGTGAGGAAACAATTACTGCACGCAAACAACGGTCTTTTATATAGCTAACTTTCCGATACATAGGTTAATAATATCTCATCAGGATTGCGACTCTCATTCACTGCTTTGGGACAAATATAAAACATATGACTATAACGAAGAGAAGGAGTTAGGAGTTGTTGGATACCATGACCAATTCGGAATGGTGGTTATACTTCCTAATCGGGATGTTGGCTATTGCAATGTTATCTCAATAATAGTGAGTCGCGTCTGTCTATTCTTTCTTCTTTTGAAAGAACAACATAAAGACTTATGATTGTTGCTGTCTTACATCTTGATCAATGGAATCGATCCCATCATTATCACTTCAACAATGATCTCATTTTAATCATCTTCATCATATCAAAAATTATTGTGGCTATAATTTTTATTCATTCAAGAAAATCAAATCTTTATGATCACCTTACATTCTGATTCATCAAAATCATCAAAATCAAATTGCCAATTCACACATACCTATCATCTTCAGCTCCTTCTCAAACATCAATTCTAGACAGATTTGCTCTACTCACTGCTTTAAGTAACATCGACTGTAATGTGAGATCAGACATTTTCCTATCCCAGAAGTGTGTATGGAGGATTTAGGATTTATGAAGTGTATCATGCGTCTGACAGAGATATGAGATCTTGCATACCCTAAACTCACAATTGTGGTTGTTGATGTTACCTGGGTTACCTGATTTTGTTGATCTTTTATTCGAAAAACACTATATATTCCTTCAGACTCTTACACATGGCCGAGATGTAGGAGTTGATTTGTAGACAGGGTAGCTAGAGTTGAACCAGGTTCAAGTCCACTTGATTCTCTTCATGCAACTGTGGTTCCGCTGCACGCGACAGTTCTATGATGTTTGAATTTTGTCAGACACCTGGATCTCTCTAGTTATTCTGAATACTATCAGCTCCAACAATTCACCTTGGAACCATGGGAGAATCAAGTACTCATCCGGTTTTGATGCTATTTGTCTTTAGATGATTGATTCTGCTACTAAACCAAAAAAGCCTAAACATCGATCCAAATCGACCATAGCTCAACGCAAGAGCACTCTACAAATTAAGGTAGCAACTAAGCGCTCTGAAGCTGCATTGCGCAGCATCAACAAACTCCAATCGTCTCCTAGGGCCACCTTTGAATCTACACCAACCTTCAAGACAAACAGAGCTTGCATAAGATATGAATTCAAAGAAAAACTCCGAGCCCAATTTGGTCTTCCTCGCGATGCCACTTTTGTCTTCCGATCTGAGCATGGAAAGCAACAAACTCTCAGTCTAAGCTATGGAACTGTTGTAATCCTGAACTCTTATGGCACCAAATTAATTGCTGTGATTTGATTCAATTCACATCAATACGAGGATGAAAAGAGTAAGACTGGAAAGTCAATAGAAACCACCTCTAGCAAGTATCTGTTTAAGCGCTTCAATAATTCCATATCTACTATCTACCAGCATGCAACTGCACGCTATTCTATCAAGACAAATGGTGCAACAGTCAAACTGAAGAAAACCAAGTGGGGTGAGATGTTTGCCATCGGATTCAGAGCAGGATATCGAAAAGGGGTTTGTGGTGGTGAGTAATTACAACTCTTAATGATTTTTCTGCCATATAAAAGCATTGACCATATTGTATCTTAGGACCATATGCACTGAACTCTACAACTGCTAAATGCATATTAAAAATGCAACACGACTCAAGACGACAAAAGCTTCTCTCTTACATCCAGCATTTCTTAGCTGAACGCTTTGCATCTCTTTCCCTTCTTGCATTTTGTTCCAATGTACAATTATGTGCTCAATATGGAAACCTTTCTTGGGCTTCAGAATCGTTCTTCAATTCACCAAATGGAAGAGCTTTTGGGTCCAACTTCGTAATCACTAGGGATGAATTCCATAATGCTAAGCACAAGGATAACGATGAATCTGGCTATTCATATGGGTTATGGAGCCTCATATATCGTTCAAGTGGAAAGCTTTATCGCCGTGGTATCAATGCTAAAGACGGTTATATCAAAGAAGGCAAATTTTTATTCAATGATTATAAGGTCGAAGTCGATTTTGAAGCTTGCGATGGGGTTGTAGAAATGGTATGGGCTACGGATGTCAATCACCAAACCCTTCCATCCACCACACACCGAGCCAATCATGAACCAGTTGATCCAAAGCTTTTGGAAATAACCCGCTTTGGCTCTTCCTGTCAAATTACGAAATCCATTGTAGCTTGCATTAATAAGATTGCTAACCTGCAAGGTGATATGGATGATCAAGAGTGGGAAACTGTCCGTGAAGCCATGGTGGAAAATTGTGATGATGAGATTCATCGTAAGTGTGAAATGCTTAAGAATCGAACAATCAATCGAAAGGTGACTGTGATTAAAAAAAGGCAATCTTCAAAGAAGTAAAACCATCAAAACCAAATAAACTTTTAACTTGTTTTTCTCAAATATAAACTTTTGTTTACTCGTTTTCTTCATGATTATTTTTTGTCCAAGGAGAGATTTGCCAATGTTTATCTTCAAAGAGTGTATGTCACCCATTCCCCAGCCAAGACTCCAGATTCAAGGTAAGAACCTGACAGCATGCACCCAATATCACCCTCCGAGTCATAGACAAGACCATTGACTAAGGATTATTATTCAGAGATGGTACCTTTCACCAATACATTGCATTAGATCAGGGAGAACAGTTCAAACCATGCATGTGACAGATATGTATAGGGAATAATTTGGGAAAAGACTAGTACATAAATGAAGAAGAAAGAAGTTAGACTTCGAGTTGAAACTCCAAGTCCAACTGAATAGAGGTATTCGATTGAGAAACTTCATCCTGACTGGATGTGGACTTTTTTCGGATCAATTTGGCTAGAAGGCTACCAACCTAAGATCCATATTTGAATATGAGAAAACGGATCAATTCACAACTTCCTTTATGTAGAGAAAATCACATCTTACAATTATCGCTGGGACTGATGAGAATATTATCACAATACTTGAAGTAGCATTCTGAAAAATTGTCGAACCAAAAATGAAAAAAGTCGCGATTTGACTAATTTTAAGACAAAAGTTTCAAGGGTCAGTTTTTGACTCTCTTTGGGATTTTTGATGGATCCTCACCATCCCAGTTCAATTGAAGCATTGAGAACCAATCCCCTTGAGCCAAAGGCCAAGGAAGTCACGGCATTGCTTTGTATCAATCAAGTCAAAACAATCCATCAATTAGAGTTAGAGGATCAATGGCTAATTGAAAACTGACAAGATAGCACTTAGTGTCATAAAATTGAACCGTGATCTTTTCTTCCAACAAGATATGGATTCCTCCATTTCCTGATAATGAACATGCATAAAACCGAGAAGAAATCCAAATATGGATTGAAGTCCAAAAACACTAGAGCAAGAGGAATAAGATGCATTAGTAAGAAATATAAGATATACAATGAGATAAGGAACTTGCAGGACAAGACTTTGATTTCCATCAACAAACGTGGTACCGATGCTGGCTGAGCTTTGGGTTAAGCTGATTGGATTGACTGTCGAAAGATGAGAGCTGTGAAATAGTACATAGACTAAAATCATTCCTACCAAAGCTCCAAGAACTTGAGCTATGATCCGAGGTATCATATGACTGGCAGGGATCTGTTTCAATAACTGTGGAAAAATATCAAAATTAAGAGACAAGTTTAAACTTAGAATCAAGCAAAAAAATTCTTACGGTAAGACCAATAGTGATACCTACTTCGAGATAAATCTCAGACTGGAACATTGTTCCAAACCAAGTGGTGAGTAAACTTGCTCCCCTTCAAATTCCATAAAAATGGGTCAATACGTATATGGATTATAAACTATAGAAACCACAGAAAAATTTGACTTACCCTGCTCCTATTGCAACAATCAGACGGCTGCTAGATTTACTAGTAGTACTATTATCCAAGGCCTCTTCAAAAACCTCTTCAAATAAAGCAATACAGACAATCCAGGTATCAAGACAAATCTGTAATTATATTCAATGGTAAGATCTTACCTGCAACTGTACTCTTGGAGAGGAGTGTTAAAAGTAGGGAACATGAAAACTCTGCTAAAAAGGTGTCCAAAACTGGATATGATTTCCAAATGGTGATAATGGAAGCAAATCTGGAGCCAAATGACTCTGATAGAGACAGAATCCCTCTCTGCACCGTACAGAGGGCTTGAGTCAGTGTTGCAACAAGCATAGATATCAACGTGAGGGAGGTTTAGGGTATCTAAGAATAGAATGTGATTGTTCTTGCTTTTACAGTGGAGACTCGTAATAATATCAATATTACTTTTGATTGGTCAGTCTATCTCGAAGTGATCATGTGGAAATCTCTAAGGACATAAATTAAACCACGGATTGCATAATCACTCTGGATCAATGCAAATGTTATACCAATCAATCTTATACAATGTAATTCTTCCACCAGGACCAAAAGAGGGACATGGATCAGGGCGGCTGTCCTAAAAATGACCCTTGGTATAGTTGATCATTTATCGAATGTACCTACTACCAAAGTCTAAAATAGCTGGCTCCTTTTGAAATGGGAAGATTATGTGTTAGCAGGTAATGGCCATCTTTATTGAAACATCTTCATTATAAACTGGACTAATTCAGGCTTTTGTCAAGGCATATTGCCCTTTCCTGCCATCTACATCCGTAAAGTATTTGAGGTGGAAGACTCTTTCAATTAATTTCCTCAACCACCATCCTCTTCTGATCTCACATTGTTTACCTTCATTTCCATTCATACTGCAACACTCATCATCAATTTCAACGCACTCTCAAACTTCAAATGCTAACATTCTTGATTCATGGCACCTAAAACCACCAAAAGTTTCATCATGGACTTGGAAAAATCTGAACTGGCATTTGCTCATCCGAAACCCACTTCTACCATCTCCTTTTCAAACTGTGTCATCGAGTTCCTCAGTGTATTTGTATTTGTTATATGTATGGAATCTCTAAACATCGGTATTTATATTTCTTTCATGAGTCTCAGTGATGATTGCGTTTACAAAGTACTGATCAATCAAAGTTTTGTCTTTTTAACAGCACATCTATACTCTGGAGTTACAAGCTGGGACTGGAAGGTATTTAATACCTAATTATATATAACTTTACCACCATCCAAAGCTGACTTGTGCAATTTGATCTAGATGATATTGATTACCATATATCTGTGTTGCATCATTATCCTTATCTTTTATGCAGCTCATCACTCTTGCCCACGTCTTGTCAATGCACATCAGAGTCCCGCTATCACCCTTACCCTTACAGTTAAGTCTCTTTCACTACTCTTTGTTACTTCAATCTTACTGACGTACCTATATTCTAGATTTTCCAAGACTTTCCACTTAGAAAAGCACCATGCTACCTTCTTTCCCAGTTTCTTGGCTCGATCTGTGGTACAATTGTTGTTTATGGTACCCATGATATAGCCGTCAAATTGCTACCAGCCTCCATTCAAAACATGAGCCCTGCCGACGTGGGTTTTGCCATCCTTAGTAGCCCAAATCGACACATAGTGTATGTTGTTTCCAATTATTTCAGTGAATACGTCTCTAATGGTACATTACTTAAAACAGGCTTGAGATTGCCTTTGGAATCCTGGTTGGCACACCTCTTCTGAATCTCACTAGGTATAAGTCCAATCAGGACTTTGTTGATGGACCTGGATACATACTTCTGATGTTGGTTGGATATACATTCTCTTCTTTTTTACTGTCATCTTTAATTCCATCTTTACTGATACTTTCAATTAAAATTTCTTCTTAGGGCTCCACTATACATAATCTCTGCCTGTTTGTTCAAAAACCACCTGCTTTTGAACACTGCTCATGGACTAGGAGTGTAAGTAGATAACATCCATGACATTCAACCCCTCTCCATCTTAATTGATGCTTTTTTCTGTTCCACTCTTAGTCAGGTGGCGTCATGGATTCTTTATAATCAATCACTGATTTTGGAATGGAGATTCTTTATCGACAATTCCATCAATGTCATTGTCATCCTGGTGAATTATTTTTCTTAAATACCAACAAATCTCTTTAACTGCTAACACAATCTGTCACTAATTACAGGCTGCAGCCTTGTGTTTAACACATACCACAAGGCAACCATTGACTTCTGAAGGACCAAATGTTGTGGATCATTCCACAGTCAAATCGCTCCAATCTTCTTTCACTCCTGCTCTTGTATCAACAGTATGAGAAATGTTGTATGGTGAAATGTAACTTGTCTTTCACATTTATCTTAAGATTCAAGAAATTGTCGAGTGAAATTTCATAATATTTGCTAAGATTGAGACAATTAGTCCGAGTCTTACAAATCGATAAAGTAAACAAAAACAATCTTGTACTTTGCTCTCCCAATCCTTCAAAATTGATTTCTTTTACAAAAAACAAATCGCTAGAAAGTGCTTCTGATCAGGCAAGGCTGTCTGAAAGTGTTTTGAAAGTTTCATATCTGGGTGCAATCCAAATGATCAAAGTGGTGATCTGTGGCAGTGTGGTGGGTCGTCGAAGGCAATTTCTATGAGTACCGAGGGCTGCGTTACATGTGTTTGATGATTGATCACGCTGCGCTGTTGCTACATGTGTGTACAGTCTGTATTGAATTTCAACTTGACAAGTTCCACATCACCACGAATTTGATTGAGCGCATTCTCGAAAATTATAAATTCAACTTGCCTCTTGGTTGTAATCAACTTTCATCATCATCATCATCACATTCATCTCAACCTTTTTTTAATTCTACCTCTACATATAACTATTCATTCATCGACCATCATGCGTCCTCGCACTAATGGTGTGCAGTTGACTGCCAAAGCCTTCTTAATCTTGACTACAATTCCTTTGTTGGCTCGACTTATGATATCCGATTCGATGGCCTCTGAGAACGCAGAACTCACTACTTCTCAGCTTATTGACAAAGCCAACTCTTTACTAGCCAGCGGACTTTCTACACAAGCACTCGAGTTGTTTGACTTGGCGCTTGACCGAAACCCTGACGACTATCTAACTCTATACAAAAAAGCGACCACACAGATGAGCTTGGGACATTATAACCATGCCTCTACTTCATTTCAAAGAGTGCTAGAATTAAAGGACTTTGATAAAGCTCGGATCCAGCTTGCAAAGATTTACTTGAAACTCGGTGACCTTGATGCTTGCAAGTCTCAGATCGATACACATTTGGCGGCTGGCAAAGACGTTTCTTCGGTTATCTCTACCCTTCAGACCGATCTCGCGAGTACTCGAAAACACCTGAAAGCCTGTAAAACGCACTTGTCAGCCAAGAAATGGGATAGTTGTGTGGAAGAAGCTAGTGCTGCTATTCAGCATAGTCCTCAGAATGCCGAATTACGTCAGATACGGAGTGATTGCCATCTGGCTAGAGGTCACATACAGGAGGCTGCCGGTGATTTAACGTGAGTGTATGCCTTGCATCTCTATTTCTGGAGCATTTTGGTTGACATTATTTCATATGTTTTCAGGCGGGTCGCACAACTCAATCCCAATAGCGGTATAGTCGCACTCAAGGTTTCATTGCTTTCATCCTTCTTTCTGGCCCAACCTTTATCTCAATCAATCGCTCCAATTAAAAAATGTCTTCATTCAGATCCAGAATCTAAACCTTGTAAGAAAGCATTTCGACTATTGAAAGCCATTGATAAAGAACACGTCAAGCTTCAAAACTTTATACAATCTGATGGATATCGCTCAGCAATCAAGATCTTGAACCCGAGAGGCAAAGAAAGTGAAGGATTATTAGCTCAAGTTCAAGAAGCCATCAAGTCATCACAAGTCGTGGATCCTAAGTCGGGTATTGATGAGCCTTTGATCTCACCCACAATCGAAAATCTTGATCAACATTCTCAACTTCTGACTACATTATACTCATATACTTGTAAGGCATACATCAAGTTGAATGAACTTGAGAAATCTAAATCGATCTGTACGATTCTATATGAAAGAGATCCTAAGCAACCATGGGGACTAGTTGGTAAAGCTGAAGTTTTAATCAAATCAGAGGAATGGGAAGAAGCTGTCAAACTTTTGAGTCAAGCTTATGAGCTGAATGGAGATGATCAAGATATTGCAGAACGACTTAGAAAAGCTCAAAAAGGATTGAAAGTCTCTAAACAAAAAGATTATTATAAGGTACTTGGAGTGTCAAGGACAGCGGACGAGAAGACTTTGAAGAAGGCTTATCGTAAGGCAACTTTGAAGGCACATCCTGTAAGACAAACTAAAATATCTAATCTTTTTAGTGAATTAAGCTCATTTCATTTTCATTTCCAGGATAAGGGCGGTTCGCAAGCCAAGATGGCGGCATTGAATGAAGCTTATGTTAGTATTGAACTCGACTCTCTCCTTACAACTATCTTGCAACTGTTTGTTGTTTGCTTTATTAATCATTTGCGACTTATGTGTTATTCTTTACAGGAGGTCCTTTCGAACCCCGAACTTAGAGCCAGATACGATAACGGTTAGTTTAATGATTCATACTATTGAAATCTTTTTTTTCATGAGACTGATCCGATGCTTCTGTTGACCTTTTTTTCTAGGTGATGATCCAAATGATCCGAATCAAGGAAGAGGAGGTAATCCATTCCAACAGGGAGGTAATCCAATCTTTCAACAATTCTTTCAACAACAAGCAGGTGGATTTGGTGGAGGTAATCCATTTGGTGGTTCAGGTCAACAGTTTAGTTTTAAATTTGGTTAAAAGATTTTTTTTGGAAAGAAAAAAGGATAGATCCTATAGACTGTTTTCTCTACTTCCTTTTTTTTAATTCATTATCTTTCTTTTAAAGAAAAACACAGTCATGTGATTTATTATCTTTTTTTTTCAATTTACCTTGTACAACTTGTTTCTTTTTTTCGTTACGTCTCCTTTTTTAGTTTTTTTTTCGGCAAAGAATTTTTTGAAGTCTTGGCTTTTTGGTTGTCTTTGTTTTTTTAAAACTTTGAGTTGACTCTTTTGAGAATACCTTTATGTTTGGTTAAAGAGAAATTGACGGAGAATTCACCAAAAAAACATGTGAGGTTTGTCTATGTAGCCAAACCCCCCAAACCATGATATTTTAACAAGGCTTGGAGTCAAAGTTGAAGATTGTTTTTGAAAAAGAATCGCTTTGAATTTGAAGGATAGAGATATAAGAAAATGGGATCGTTTGATTCAATCTCATTGAAATCCCAAAACCAGAGCTATATGTATATAATTAAAGTATAGTCAAATCATTTCATCCGATCAGCAACGAGCCACGCAAGGGTTCTTTATGGAAGTACTGATGAATTTCAACCTTTTGCTTTCAAACAAGAACTCGTTTAGAATGTTCGATATTTGAGAGAAGATATCCAAATGACTCTCAACTTGACCTGAAATCGACTGTACCAACATTGACGGAGATCATACCAGGATTAGATAGAAAGGTCAAATATTGATGGAGTTCTACAATCACTGGCTTCACGCTATCAAAACAAGGTTCGTTACACCCATTTCTTGGTCATTATCACATGATACGACTCGTTTGTTCAGTTTCAATAATGATGAATTCTCATGAGGTGTTGTCTTTAGGAATTCCACGAATATCAGCAAAAGTGGAACAGTGGAACAGTGGAACAGTGGAACAGTGGAACAGTGGAACAGTGGAACAGTGGAACAGTGGAACAGTGGAACAGTGGAACAGTGGAACAGTGGAACATCAAGATAATAGCAACGTACCCTGTTGCATTGAGCACAGGTTTGTCTTGATTTTTCTCTCTATTTCTATTACTACTATTAACTCTTATGTGTGTGTTGGTGTGTTGTATGTCAGGTGCCTTATTTGTTTAGAAGCTCGTCAGAAGCTCGTATAGGCGTGTGCCGTTTTGCTTACGCTGCACCTGATTCCCCAGGTGTCCCTTCTTCCTCCAAACTTCACACTAAGAAATCCATTCATCCAAGAAGCTACAAGGTGATATCAGAACGCTACAGCTGATGAACTAGATAAAGGGCAGGAATAAAGGTGTAGATAGGCGAAGGCCATTGTCACAATATATTTTCAAGTCCTTTTGATTTCAGGATTGCACTGGTTGCAAACTACTCTTCAACTTCTTTGTGATTAACCTGGGCCTTATAACTGCCTAAAAATTGTACCCAATCAGTGGATCGCCTTTTTGACAGTATCCATCACCACCCTCATGATCAATTATCAGGGAATGCACCATTCATGTTTCTAATTGAAGAATTCCTGAGGGAAGTTGAAGAAAGGCCTAACACATATTCTTCAACATGTCGGTCAGGTTGAGAGTCGTTTGGATATCTTCTCTCGAATATCGTCTGAACGAGTTCTTGTTTGAGAGCAAAAGGTTGAAATTGATCAGTACTTTCATAGCGCGCAGCGGCATCCATGGCGTTGTCAAGTGTGAGGGAGTTTTGAGGAGTTTTGTCTAGTGTTACTGGTTCGAAGAATTATCCAGCAATCTTTAGCCGCGCTCGTAACTTGAAGTCCCGGCCTGGTCCCGTCAACTACCATGGATTTGTTTCAACCTCATGTAGTGATTTTTTTTCGTTGCCATTGAGGTGGACCACATTATGCAAACGAGTAACCTTCACTTCGGAATGGGAAAGTCATCATTTCCTTATATATAAAGATAAGGATCTTTCTTTTTCCATGTTGAGCTCACATCTGTATCCACCATTCAATTGCCTTTACCTCAATCATGTTTAATCGTGATCACATTGACAAGGCCTTGGCAAGAATGAATCTTTTTGGCTTCAAGACTAAATCTGGGGGCGAGTACGAAATTTTAGCTTTGGAGGATCATCTGCTGGAAGAAAGAAGACATCAACCGGAAGAAGAACAGGATCAAGCAACGAACTCATCAAAAGGAGTTACACAACATTGGGCCAATGGATTGAGAGGCCTCGCGGCTTTCTGTGTTATGATTCATCATGGGATTGTCGCTTTCAACTCTGAAGCTGTTTTAGACACAAATGACCCCGATGGCACCGTCCATTTTTGGCAGTGGCCTATCTTGCGATCATTTATATCTCCCAGCGTTAGCCTTTTTCACTTGCTAATTCTTTGCATTTTTGGCTTGTCTCGCTGCCTCTCCTTGAAAATTTCTAAATCGACGTGGTTTTTCTTAGTTCTTGGTCACATTGTTTTTCGTGTTATCAGGTGTGTTTCAGAGAAGAAACCATATCAATATTTTTTGACTTACCATTTTTTTTTGTGAATCAGGCTATGTGTTATCCTATCGCCCCCTCCATCGCATCAGTACAAATCCGTCAGATTCGATTTCTGTTCGGAATTCATTGGCATCTGCTTGTTTACGCAGGATCGTCAGGCTGGCACCTCCTCCACTGTTTTCACTTATCGTCTCACATACCATTCTATTGAGTGGAGGTTTTGATCAAACTCGGGCTGCGAAGGTGGGTACTTGGTGGACTATTGACCATATTCCACGTTTCGTCACCCCCAATTGGCACGCGCAAACGGTAGAATGTTTGAAATTTATGGTGAGTCAGAGATTCTTTAGGTATATCAATCACCAAAAAGAATTCTTATTGATCGATGTTCAAAAACTTACAGGTGAATCTGTGGTATGACGCAGGCAACAAAACTCAATATAATGTTGTCTTGTGGACAATGCGTGAAGAGTTTTTAGGCTCTCTGAATGTGTTTTTGGTCTTATTGGCAATCTCCAACTTACAACTTCGATTTCGAGTTATGCTAGTGATCGCACTGGGGCTCGTGAACTTGTGTCATAACGAAGTCGCTTTCTTGCCATTCCTATTAGGTATCCTCATTGCCGAACTTCAGGTCTCACAATCTCAACCCACTCAACCAACGTTCAATAGAAGAAATATATTATGTGGCTATCTTCGTTCATCGGCCATGGGCGCCACCTTGATAGTCGGCTTGTTTTTCGGATCAGTGCCCTGGTTGGAAATGACCGGAGCATCTTGGTCGCGTTGGATGTTTCAGGTGATGTCAAGATATAGTGAAGATGAATTTGAAGTGAAGCAAGCTTACAATATAATGGGCGGCTGCCTAACGGTTTTAACCATATCACGATGGCCAGCGGCTCAGCAGTTTTTCTCCACTCGACCACTTCAATTTTTGGGGAGAATTTCTTTTTCACTATATGTGATTCATGCTCCACTCTTACTTAGTGTTGGGGTATCTCTCGCTTGGAGATTTCAAACGTGGGGAATATCAGATACCTTATCAACTTTTCTTATGGTACCTTTTTGGGTTGGATGTGTTATCGCGTTCAGCTGGCTAATGACAAAATATTTAGACGAAAAGGCTATCACCTTCAGTCATGCATTGGAACGAGCTTTGGGTGCAAAAAATACTTCAGATGGATCTAGGCATCCAGAAACAAGCCTCCTCTCTACAAGTACAACAGACCGATAAACTGGTTGCTTGTCTAAAATGCACTGGGTGCATACATTCGGCACACGAGGGAATACCAACAAATGCAACTTCAATCAAACTTCAAAGCTGCTTCGTTTAACTCATAAAGTCTGTTCATTCCCGCTCTCATCCCTTGAAAATTCTGGCGCTGACGGGCAGCAAGATCATGGTCGGACATGATTGTCAGTTTTGGAAACGCGAAGTTGAAATTTGAAAGTAACACCATGTATAGCTCATCTAGAATTCCTCTCCCCCCATAGACCTAGACGTATCTCATTTTTTATTCCTGTACATATATACCAAGCAGGACTTGGTCTGCATACCTGTTCGGACAAATTTGAATGGGATTCATCTTGTATATCTTGAATTCAAATGAGGTTCATCTTGTATATTTTGAGCTCATCTGTCTTTAATTTGAATCATCCAATAGCTTGAGACTTGATTATTAGACATCTCAGCTTGACTGACACTCAAAACAATCCCTCCTTCGATGGAGGGGGTGCTATCAACTCATAAGTCTTAAAAGGGGGTGCTCAAGTGATCATCTTTACACGCCTGTCCCGAGCCTCTGGAGACTCCCCCACATACGGACACCCCTGGCCTCGAAATCAATGTACTGTCTGTGAGATCAGGTGAGCAGCATATCTTTTTTCGACATCATGTCAATTCTGTTATGCATGGGAACGTATCTGAAATTTTCAAGCGTCTTATGGATTGCTATTTTACAATTGTTGGCATGAATCGTATGAAAGCAGATTGTTTCTGAAGCTCATAGCACGCTTTGCTGATATGTCCTTGGCGCAATGGAAATAGTTACAAGAGTTAATGTACACAAATCGAATAAACAATCATGTTACTTGTCCTCAACATCATATGCTTATGCACTTTTTTGGGAAATCCTTTGTACACTACAAGGACTCTGGAAAAAATTAAACATCTCGTGCAACAAAAGGTTCAAGTAACAAGTTGACACGTGAAAAATAATCTATTATTTAACGGTATCAAAATTCAAGTGGGAAAACAAAGAAAAAGTTGAACCATTACATGTAATTTCCAATAAAAGTTAGACTTCGTCCATTGTATTTATAAGTGAAATCGAAAAAAAATGATATAGAATGAAGAAAAAGGAGAAGCATTCGAAGATTGCAAGACGGGTTGAAAGAACAGAGGAAGAGTATGTTGCCGGACATTTTATAGTATAGTCGTTCCGGCGTTTGAGGTATATAATCTGGTAAGAAGCAAAAAGTTTCGTTGAGCCAGAGGAAACAACAATGTGAATGAAGATTTGAAAAAGACTGACGTTCATGAACCAGTTATGTTATTTAGAGCATGCTCTATTGGGGTATGAAATTCAACATGACACACTGCGGTAAAGAGATTTCCCATTTCTGACATTCTGCAGGTGGATGGTGTGCTGCAGATGGACTTCGCATTGGTTTAGGACTCGAGAATTGGAATCGGGAGATTAATGGCTGTCTAATTCTATCAAGCTTCGGTAGGGGCGGGGAATTGGGAAGTAGCGATGATACGTTCGGGTATTGTGTGCAAAAATTACGTTGAGGAATTATATGCGAAGAGGTAGAAGTGATTTGAGTATCCATGAAATAGTCATGACGATGAGATGATGGTGCCAGATTGGTTGTAAAGCCGGAGCGTATGAAGGGGTTTCTAGAAAGGGTAGTGATCTTGGAGAATCGGTTGAACGGCGTGCCGATGTAAATATTGAGTCTTCCTGCGCTGTGACCTTCTGCTAACGGGCTACTCTTGAATACGAAAGGCCTTCGGGAGGGTCTCCAGCGACGACCATTGCGGGATTTGTCGATTCTGTTCAATTTTACATCTTCTACTCTCTTAGGTCCGAGGTATATTGTACGTGGGGTTTCAAAGTGAGACGGAGGCTGAGGTTGATTGGGAGTCGAAGTTTGTAGACATTGGATAACATGGTCGTTGGGGACCGCTACTTGCCACTTGCAAGGTAGCGTCTTGGGCATATCCTGGCTGCCTAGCGGCAAGGACGGAGTGGGAAGGCGTTGAGAAGAGAAATCGGAGTGGTGATGTTGAGTAGAGGTGGCAACGTGTGAGACACAAAAACTACTATTAGTAACTAATGCCATGACTCAGACTGGTTGTGTGCGAATTACGATGATGCAAGTTTGGTTGGCTCGGTCAGAGGGAAGAATGTAGGCGTGTGAGTAGGTACGGGGATTATGATGGCGTCAAGGGTAAGAGATGATATCGATGGGGAGTGTGGAAACACAGTATAACAGAAATTCTCTCAACAGAAGATGGAAACGATGGAAGTGGGAAGCGTAGACGACAAGAAGATGTTGATAGAAACAAAATGAGATCTCAACGGGGAAAGGCAAGGCAACAATATATATGCGTCTCCAGATCAACCTGGCTAAATGCTTTCAGAGTTGTTGAACTTGATTCTTAGATCATGATGGTCAGCCACAAAGCAATCGACATTGAGTTGACTGAATTGAAGTCCCGTCGAGAGAAGCTCGTTCTACATGGAGGACCAGGGTGGACCGTAAGGGTGGCTGGAAGATAGCCAAAGAAGGCCAAAGGGCATCTATGTGTTAGTGAATTGAAGGGTTAATTAGGACTTCCAACCCTGGTGACGCCCAACGTGGCAGAATTTGAGGAAAAATCAATTTCATCATGACCTCATCTATTGTATGCATTTGCATGGCCTAGCTCGGCGCTTCCTCAGTTGGACAACTTGGGCTCGAATTCAGTTTTTAATTTCAGTTTTAAATCGTCATCGTCACCGTGCCCGAATTCAGGATATCGAACCTCGGAAACACTTGATATGCTGTTCGGGAAAGAGAAAAGAGGATGGCCAAGGATGGAATCATGATCATTGAGAGTGGAAGGATTCATATCTCACCCCGCGAAAAGATCTGACCTCCACTTGCCCAGCAGGCACCTCTTTCTTTACATCGGAAAACATTTGTGGATGAGCGAATACATATATATATATATATATACCCCCATTCGGGAACGCAGTTGTTTCTTCGTGATGTAACCACAATTTGCACCTTCAGATATTTTTTGCGTGCCTTGACTGAGCGGATCAACTTATATTATCAAACAATGTACGCATAGGAATCACGAGAAATATACATCTCTACTTCCAAGTACCCTGTAAGATCTCTCAAGTTTTGTGCAGGCCATGCGGAACAGGTCTTGCATGTGAAGACATATGCTGTGGAAAGGTATCAGCTCGGACAACTTTTTGCAACTCTTTGGGCTAGAAGATATCCGCTGGAACATCACCATCCAAGGACCACGGCTGCTCTGATCCTACCATAAGGAGACAGATGATTTCAAAACCTGATATTAAAGGATTTGGTTGGATGATGCTTGAGAAGATGTTATCAATGGAAAAGAAGAGTGTAAGAATTAAATACCATAGTATCAGAAGCACTTGAACAGATCTGTGAGTTGGAATAAATAATTTTAACTTCTCAAGCTTTGGAATTAATGAACCGATGGTGCAAAGAGATCCGAATGAAAACCCTCTATGTCCACTCTTGACTCGAAAACTAAGAAGACAAGGTTAAGGATGAACAAGAAGCAAGTTGATGTGGCCCCCTGCGAGGAGTTTAAAAATGTGGCAAGTTGCGATCACCACGGGTTTTCCATGTATAAAGCTATGTATGTGGTAGATTGCTTGTAGCGCGGGCCATGTATGTAGCTCAGCAGAGAAAAGTTGAAGTTGTCAATCCACTGTTTCCTTTTTTTCATTTCAGTTCGCCAATCAGCTCAATCAAAACAACTCAAAGATATCAAGATGGCATTTGCTCATTTACCATACCTTCCTTTCTTGGACTCACCAAATAATTTACCTTCCATCGATCTACTCGAGTCATTAGCTGTCATCACCCCTATTCTCATTCCGCTCTCATCTGCCATCGATATCATCAAGATCTTACCTAGTCATTTCGAGCTCTACGTTCTGGATCACCACTCGGAGGACTCTCCCGAATCCCGCCTTCGAAGATCAGCAGAAGTGCTCAAAGTTCTCGATTTAGGTGTCGTCAAAGTTTTCACCGATCTAGATGTCGAGTTGGTATCCCTCGGCGTACCTCCTGATCGGATCGTGAAGATCATCGACGGCGTGGAGAGCGCAAACCAAATGATACTTGATTCTGTGTCGGGTGTGATGTACACGTTGGAAAAAGCAACCCGATCACAAGTTACCTCTGCTATAGAATCACAAGGCTCGTCTGACCGGCCGAGGTTCCTGTTTGATCCCCAGTTGGATCTTAACGAACTCAAAGACAAGATGCAAGACGCCCTCCGATCTCCCGATCTAGTCCATATCGTATCTTGCACATCTATAACCTCTGTGGATATTGATTACTTGGCCGATCTGTATGTCTTGGTTCTACGTACCGATCGAACAGACGGCCTCTTCTCTACTTGCGTCGTCTCCAGATCTCCGGCGTCAACATTGTTAGGTCAGGTGTACTCATCCAAAGAATCTATCAAATTGAGTATCAAGACCCGAAAGGCCACCTACTACAGCCGCTCGCGTAATGAAATATGGGCCAAGGGCGCAACCAGCGGTGCCACTCAATCTGTTGTGCGCATACGTACAGATTGCGATCGCGACGCGCTCGAATTTCAAGTCATTCAAAAGCCACTCACAGGATTTTGTCACACTCAAGAGATGAGCTGTTTTGGGCCTGTAGGGGGATTCAGCCACCTCGAGTCCGTACTCCTAAACCGTTTCCAAAACTCTACGCCCGGTAGCTATACAAACCGCTTGTTCAATGACGAGAAATTATTGAGAGCTAAAATTATGGAGGAAGCCGAGGAGCTATGTGAAGCTGAATCTCACGAAGACGTCAAGAATGAGATGGCCGACTTGTTCTATTTTGCACTTTGTAGATGTATCAGCAAGGGTGTTTCGCTTAAAGATGTAGAGGATGTTTTGAACAAGAGATCACTCAAGATCACCAGGAGAAAAGGCGATGCTAAACCTAAATGGGACAACTCTTCTAACGGAAAATCTACCGCAGAAAATCAAGCACCCACGACTAACAAAGACTCGCCTGCCCAATCGTCAAAACCTGCTCAATCTCAAGCAAATCCTGGTCTGAAGTGCCAGATCATGGATCTTGCCCAGATACCTTCCACCGATCATCACAAGTTACTGAACCGCCCACCGATGGACTCCAAGGCAATGCTTTCCCGTGTTAAACCCATTGTTGACAACATCAAATCTGGTGGTGACAATGCTCTACTCAAGGCAATCATCAGTTTTGATCGAAATCCCAACGCGAGTATTACTGACCTGATTATGAGATCTCCCTTTGGTCAAGAAACCATGAAAATCACCCCGGAGGCCAAAGAGGCCATCGACATTGCTTACAATAACATCTACACCTTCCACGCCAAGCAACTCGACAAGGAACGCTCGCCTATGGTTGTAGAGACTATGGAAGGTGTCGTATGCTCACGGTTTGCCCGACCCATCGATCGAGTTGGTCTTTATGTACCAGGCGGGACCGCTGTTTTACCCTCGACCGCCCTCATGTTGGCCATACCCGCGCAAGTTGCTGGCTGTCCGCATATCTCGATCGCTACTCCTCCAAGACCTGATGGCACAATCTCGCCCGAGATCATGTACATCGCTAATCGATGTGGTGTGAAGGAGATCGTGAAAGCTGGGGGTGCACATTCGATCAGTGCTATGGCTTATGGAACCGAAACAATTACTAAAGTGGATAAGATTTTTGGGCCTGGGAACCAGTTCGTGACAACAGCTAAGATGTTGGTCGCAAGTGATGTTGAAGCTAGTGTTGCCATTGATATGCCTGCGGGACCTTCTGAAGTTCTTGTCATTGCTGATGAGTCATCCAATCCAGCTTTTGTGGCCGCTGATCTTCTTTCTCAAGCTGAACACGGACCCGATTCTCAAGTTGTACTCCTGGCTGTGAACGTTTCAGAGGGCTTATTATCCGAGATCGAAGACCATATCGAAGCTCAAGCATTACGCCTACCACGTCTTTCAATCATCCAACAATCTATTCCTAGAAGCTTGATAGTCCGAGTCAATTCACTCACGCAAGCTTTCGACTTGAGTAATGAATATGCCCCTGAACATCTCATCCTACACCTTCCTAATCCGAGCCAATACCTCCCTCAGATCAGGAATGCTGGAAGTGTCTTTCTCGGGGCATTCTCTCCAGAAAGCTGCGGAGATTATGCATCTGGTACTAACCAGTAAGTGGATCCATAACACCGTCTTTCACACACCGTTGAAAATACTGACTCATGTTTCGTTTCTATAGTTCACTTCCTACCATGAAGTTTGCTAAACAATTCTCAGGTGTCTCTACATTAGCATTTATGAAACATATCACTGCGCAAGAATTGACTGAAGATGGATTACGTCGATTGGGACCTACTGTGATTAAACTTGCTGAGATTGAAGGTTTGGAAGCACACGCTAATGCTGTTCGTCTTAGGCTTAATAGTAATTCATAAGATGTTCTTACTGGTCACTTGTCCGAAATATCATAGAACTCTATTGAGTAAATTAGACAGTCTTGGCTTTAGTTGATTGCTCGATTCCAGAATCATCTTCTATGTCATCTTGAGAATTGTGCACAGTCCACTGGCTCAAATCACCAATAGGTTTTATCTTGCGAGGTCCCCTTTACATATGTCGCATAAAGCATCTGATAAAGTGTTTCTGATTGTACTTCAGATCGCCATATCATCCAATTCTCAATATCTAAGATCTCTTCCCAAGGCTGAAGTGGATTGTAATTGGCACATGCCCATTGTCCCAACATCTGAAAGGATCCACTCAGAACCACTCAAAGATGAACTGTACTTGTATGGAGCTTTAGATATTTACAACCCAGCTCTTTTTGAAGAAATATATGTAGTGCAGAGTCATTCAGTAGCAAATGTCAGTTGCTCTCATCCATTCAATCTCAATTCTTTCTATTCAATACTATTGTGTTTGATGCTCAGCTTCATATATAGAAGGGACTGAAGGTGTCAAATCTCCCAACATACTTGCAGCAATGATGATGACCTGCACTTATGGTAAACAAAACTCAAAACTAATTTGCAAGAGCCGTGTGAGACACAAGATCCAAGCGACCTCCCTGACCACATGTTGCACTATAGCTGTGCTTTGCCTTGGTAGGATCAGTTAATTATGAAAAGGTTTAAATTGTTTGTTGCATAAAGCATATGAACTAGTGATCATGGATGGAGATGAGCCCACCTGGATTAAAAGAACACAGCCGTCTGATTGTAACAATAGTGTTTGTTGAATTTTGGACAAGAGAAACAGTTTACTGGGTTTGTCAGAAAGAGCATTGTACAAGCTTTTGATCTCTTGTGATAGACAAACAAGAAAATATCTTGCAAGTTATCCTCCATGTTGGTCTTGCACAAATTCTGCATACACTCATCTTCCAGTTTGAATGTCATAAGTTAGGAGTCTCAAATCAAAGGGGTTGGTTGAGAGTTCAATCGGGATTCATCATGATCACAAGACTTTTGACTTGTGTCAGCAAATTCTTACCTAATCAAATTCAGATAATCAATCCTGAATTCAAGAGTTTGTTCCAGTGAGGAGGATATCTTTTGTAGGAGCTGTTTGGACTTGTGCAGTAAGATCTTGCGGGGATTAAGAAAATGAGCAAAGCGATGTGTTGGGTAACATAATTTATTATTCTCCCAATTCAACACTACATCCACTATTCATTCAAAGCAAACAGACTCAATATTTCTGTGCTCTCAATAAAACCTAGATTTATCATGTCAATTCCAAATCTATTTCTTCTTCTTCTTCTTCAATCTGGATGTTCCTCCTCATAATTATGATCTTAACCCCAGTCACCCATCAAAACTTGATGACTTGGACAAAGGGTATAGTGTCTGAAGGATCTAGTTCAGATTATGGATTGCAAGGGATGACTCACTGTCAGCCATGAGGAGTATTTGGTAATACTCCCATTGGCAGTCATGAAGATTATCCAGGGATGCTTGGGGACAAAAATGATTCACATGTGTTACAATATCAATACCACCGCCAACATTTTTACTTCACATGTGTGTATGCCAGTACACACAGCCATTGTACCGGCGATAGAGAATTGCATCTATCCAATGCGATATGATGAACATGCGATTTTATATTGCATGATGTTGAAGCGATTAAATATATCTTGCGATTTCAAGTCGCAAGACTGGAAGCGATAAGAGGGAGTTGCGATGATGAATCGCAAGGCAAATTCACCGATTCAAACCTGATGCGACTCAACATCCCTCATGGGACCATGCGATAAAAATCCCTGAGCAATACAATACTTTGAATGGCATCAAAATTGAGCAATTCCAAGATTTGTCCGTCTTGATGATGTGCGATACAATCCTTTGAATCGCATAATCGCGAGCGATACAAATGTACATACATACACCACGGAGCGCCTTTAAACAGACCCTGGTTACCCTGGTTTGCAAGCAGACGCCAAACTGTTTGGCCCCGAGTACGCAAACTGTTTTGCAACCGGGTTGAGCGCATACAGTGTGTCAACCACTTGCTCAACAGTTTGAACACCAATTACCTAAAATCGGTTTGAACACTGTACTGAACTAGGACTCAGGAATGCGCCTACAGAGGTATCTGATGTAAATTCCGACGTTTTGTTGGCGGGTTTTGAGGGCACTAAACGACACATTCACAGCACCTACAGTAGTGCAAAATGTGCGTGACATTAAAGGCTTTCGTTTAAGCTAGCTTTCAACCTCATAGCACCAATACTTCCTGAGATAATGGGATGTAACGGTCAAAAAGAGCCTTAAAATCGAACGTCGGAATCAGGCCTTGGAGGCACGAAAAAAAATTGCGCCAATCGATTTTGCGCGAAAGTGAGGGGAGTTGAGGGGCTGGGAGTAGGCTCATTTGATAGCCCTAGTCCATGCGCATCTTTTGAAGTGCTCTGGACCTTGCAACCGGGTTGAGCGCATACAGTGTGTCAACCACTTGCTCAACAGTTTGAACACCAATTACCTAAAATCGGTTTGAACACTGTACTGAACTTCAATAGTTCCGCAAGGAGTCAATCACACCCGTTTTCACACGGTGTGTCAACGTCTAATACACGGAGACCGTTGCAAGACTTCCCTTCGCATTGAAGGATGAATAAAGTTCCCTCCTATCGAGGAAGAAACGGTGTTGGTCATCTTAAAACAAAACACCTTCACCCAATTGTCGCACGATTATTATATGTCGATTATAATTGGGTGAAAATGAATCACAATCAACCCAAAGATTTACCAACATGTGCTTCGATTACTTTGGATTATCTTTGCCTTCGTCTCACTGACGACCGGTTTTTCTCCAGGCTTCACAGTGGACGACCAAGGACCAATTGTTTCAATACTAAATATTCATACTAAATATCCATACAACTACTCTCTCATTAGAGAATCCTATCAAGAAAAGTAAAATTGGGGTCAGCCTGTGGTATGCACGCTAAACCACTGACACCTTCCCGCTCATGTAATTTCTCAAAACAAAGGATGAAGAGTTTGGCAAGTATGATCATCATTCTTGTGAAATTTTCTTCATAAAGATATGCCACATTTAGCCTGAAGCTGTTTACCATCAAGTCATTGTAAATCACATCATAGTCAAATTTTCTCTTATATGTCTGCCTTGTCTAATTTATTCATACTTTTTTATTTTATCATCAATTTAAAGTATAATTTTGCTAGAAGGCCTTTGTCTTATGGTCTATATCATCAACACCTCCTTACAGCTTACACATAATTTATCTGCTTTTGTGCCTATGGTTATAATTATCCCTTCTTCAGCTTTATGATTCTCACTTATCATTGTCAAATATCTGCTGAGATATTTCAAACCAATCAACTCGGACTTTGCCAGAGGGGTTAACCCAGAGAGGTCTAAATTCTATTGTACTAAAAGTAAGAAAACTGATCTCTTAGATTTAGGATACAAGTCTAGGAATATTGTTTGACAGTAATGAATTGGTTGATAAGTTGTGTCCTTTTAACTTTAGCTCAAAACTTTTAAAATATGCCAATAGAAAAGAGAAAGGTGATATTGAGCTTTTGATAGAAACAACAATAAGCAAAGAAACTAGAAGTTATCTGTGGATAAGTTCTGTTTAAAAAGGATTTTTGGCTGGTGGTTATGTTGAAGGTTTGATAATCTTTCTGATCGGTGTTGGTACGCGTATTGACAAAGGGGAATGGGACAAAAATGGTGGACCGGGTACAGGAAGCACACGTGTTGAATCTTAACGTCCATTCCTTTATGGCGTAGATGAATTTCGTCTCATGTGCCAGACAAGGATGGACAATAAGATGCAAAAGACAAAATATTGAATTTCCTTATATTCCCATCTTCTCTGCAAGTGGATGTTTGTCCCATCTCTGAAACAAATTTTTTTACCACTATAAAATTTATTTTTGTCCCGCGTTCTTCATCAATCACCGGTTCGACATTTTTCTTCTCTATTAGTTATCTTTCAGTTTCTTTTTTACAAAAAATCTAAAAAAGTTTTGTTACCTCCCTCCCACCCAAACTGGGAAGAAAATACAAAAATAACCTAAAAACCAACAATTTTTTCTTTTGCCTTCAGTAGTCAAGCTAAAATGTTTCTCAAAAAAGTTGTAAGCCTTACCTAAAAATAGTACCACCCACAGAACTCTTGTGTCTCCTATGTTTTCTACGTGTCAGGTTTCCAACCAGTTTTTCTTTTCTCTGTTTCAGTTTTTTATTATGCGTTTCTGCTTTATCTTGCACGCTAATAAAAGACATTCCGCCTTCGGGCAGTCAAGCGTAAACCATGCTGCTGATCAGCCCAGAAGCCCAGTCCCATTCCATTCTGATGGAAATGTTCTAGTGTGGTTATAAGATTCTTCTTCTTCAATTGGTGGGAAGCCTTCTTGGTATTTATACTGGAGATCTTGAGTGTGAGTTAGCTTGTTTGACTAACTAGTTTAAGTGATATGAACAGGATTGAATTGTATTTAACTTATGATTGAAACTTGGTACTTGGTTAGGGTTCAAGCATATCTTACCTGGTTGGTACGGAGGTTATGTTTTATTAAGGGTTTTTTACTGGATGTTTTGCCTGATCTGTAGTTATTCTTAATTTAAGTTGAATCCTAGTAGTCAACAGGTCAATCTTAGAAGAACACCCTGGTTGACTTTGTTTCTTTTTTGAATTTGTATTTTTGATCTGATGTTCTCACTCTTGATACTTGAGTGTGAGGTGTGTAGGTTCTGGTAACTTAGTTATTAGTTTCAAGAATTATTTTTTTCTTTTATATGATTTTTTTGGTGTTCTTTGTCTTCCCAAGGAGTGATGGTGTCTAATATCACTCTCTAGGTTGAAATATGTTGTATCCCTTTGACTATATGGTTATTATTCTTGGCATTTTTGATTGTTTTGACATGTAATACATCAATTTTTGATTGTCATTTTTTGAAACTCAAGATATAGAATGAAGTGAGATTTTGGAACTTCACAATGTGTTTTTTTGCAATGCTTGTACTCTGTAAGTTGATGCATGCAAAACTCATTATTACCCTGAGTTTATATACTTTTGCATGGCTTATTATTTACAGAATGAAAGTTTTGTGATTGGGTGACCCACCATAAAATTCAACAATTGACCATCCGTGGACTACATTTGTGGGCTAATTTTTCCAAGCATTTTTTTACACATGTTCAAAAAGGAAGAATGTATGCAAAAGAATAACCAGGGAAAAATATATTTTTGTGAAGCATACAATTTTCAAACATTGATGATTGTATATCAATAATTGCATTACAAAATACTGGGTCCGTTGTTGCATGATTCTTGCTGTCACCAACCATACAATTCTAAGTCTGAGCAGGGAATGCACTGAATGGCAGAGACATTTGGGGTTATATGTTTTTTCACACATGACATATGCCTCATATGATATACCATGACAAAGTGGTAATTTTAGTGGACAAATTGAGCCCACACCCAAGACTTCTTGATGGAAGTTGTAAAATACGTGAAAAGTCTTGCCTTATGTTTAGCACAAAGAAATTTGGCCGGACAACAAAGACATGCATGTTTGCAAATATCTCTGCAGATTTCATAAAGTTTATGTTATGGTACATTTGTCCTACACAAAGTTGTTCTGGAACTTGTCCACAGAGGCTCCAGAAAAATTTTCCACAAGGCCAGAAAAGAAAATTTTGGCTGTGTTCTGGCTTTGTGGAATTGTGGATAAAAAGCTTATTTGAATGTGCTTTGCCCCAGGCTCCAACAGACAACCTCTTTGTCTTCACCCCTCACCCACCTTGCAAATTTTTCACCTTGCTTCCTCAACTGACACCTTCATCATCATACACCACAATACGGTCCAAATAGGATACCACAATCAGAATCAAATTGAGTAAACTGATGCTCATATGTGTATCACTTCTTGAATACACTCACTGCCAGGATTAAACACTGTCCCCAATGGAATAATGATCACTTTTGCATTAATTGCTTAGCATTTATATGGCAAAAATTCATTATCCCAAAAAAGTGACACATTATCCCAATTAGGACAGTGTTTAATCCTGGCAGTGACTTGATCTTGTTTTTAATACAATTGCTAGGATTGATTAGTCACAATCTGGATTGTACAATCAGGATAAATCAGATACCTTGCATATTATTATTTTTGAATAAGAAAGCTTGTTGAAATCCGAAGTATTTGGGATCATAAATCAAAAGATCTGACAGGAAAATTTATCTTGAGCTTAATGGAATCTTGATCAATCACATTACATATCATTTTTCGCATATAAAAAGATTGGTAGAAACACTTTGATAGGAAAAGGTTTTGAATGTTGATCTTGTTCAAGATCAAAGATGCTCCTTGGTTTGAACAAGATCAATGTTCAACCCTTTCATGCAGAATGATTCAAATGAGATTGGCTTTTGCTGAAGAATAGGAAAAAGTTTGGTTTGATGATATGTACAAAAAAACAAAACATACTCTTGGATCTTGAACAAGATTGATATCTATCTGATTCAATTGCTGATGTTGATTGTAAACTATTTTCAAGAAT